>NW_004955436.1:17183541-17185775 GCF_000276665.1 Chinchilla lanigera | reverse complement strand
GACCTTGCACTTGCCAGGCAGGCGCTTTGCCGCTGAGCTAAATCCCCAGCCCCCCTGTTGAGATCTTTTCTACCATTAGCAGAGATATAGCTGTTGCATTTACTACATATGAGCTATAAGTCAACACCTGGGTTGCCTTAATGTTTATATAACTGATGGTTTCCTCTCTAGGATTAAAGATGGTACATAACTGGTTCTTACACTATGTTAGTATCTAATTTGTCTCTGCCAATACTACTGTAGCTGTTTTGCTTGATACTAACAGGGTCATAGAAGTGTCACTCTTTCTCTGTAACCCCACAGTCAGATTGTGTTTGTGACATTAACAGTACTACAGTACATTTCCAGATAACTTGTTTCCTGGGCTAACTACATTGCATCTCCCATTCCCAGAATAATCAAGATGGTCGAATCTTGGGGCAGTAGCAGAGATTATAGTCAGCCATGCCCAAAGTATATCACCGAAAAACAACTAAAGAAATCTCTATACTAACAACAAAGTCCACAAACCTCAGCACAAAATAAAACAAGTAAATAAAAACAATAGAAACATGGGAAGAAAAGGCAACGAAACACCTTCCCAAGCCCCAACTCCCTGGAAGCCAACTCAGAGGGCACCAAGAGGCAGAATAGTATAAACCACACACATGAAATAGTCAAAAACATAGTCGAGGGGGTTAGAAAACACCTCAGAGATATTTGGTGAGATTGGAAAAGATATAACTAAACAGATAGTGGAAATAATAACCAAAAAGATGCAGGGGCTGTCAGAAAACATATAGAAAGCTAGATGAGCTAAACAGAACTATATAAAACATGAATGACCAATTTACCAAAGAATTAGAGTCCATGAAAAAGCTTTACTCAGAAATCCAGATTAAAAACCATACTGAAAATATGAGCAGCAGGATGGACCAATGTGAGGACAGAATTTGAGAACTAGAAGACAATGGTGCCTTCAAAGACCAGCTACTCAAGGACACTTTAAAAACAAGAGGAAATGAAAAATTGATCCAGCAACTGCCAGATGACACAAAGAAGACTAATCTAAGTAGAATTAGAAAAAGTAAAAAAAATCAGAATACAACACAAATGGTATAAAAAATCTTTTCACAGGCATAATGGCAGAAAACTTCCCAAATATAGGGAAAGAAATGTGGTCTTTCTCTGAATGTCTCACTGTACTGTACTCACCCTTCTGCTTGTAATGTGAGGTAACACCCTGCCTCCATGGTGAGATTATGTTAAATGAATGAAAAAATAAGAATGATGTGCAATTTAAAATTTAAGTATTTCTTGTGTAATTTTTTAATTTAATAGTTTTGGACTACAGGGAATCTTGGGGCGGTAATGAAAAATGAAACTGTAGGTAAGGGTGGGGACTACTGTACACCAAAACTTAGTGGTTGTACACACCTCCTTTTTATTATGTCTCAAGATTATGTAGGTCTGGAACTGAGGTGATGCTCCATGACTTGATTCTCCTATTGCACGTGTTATTGACCCTCGGGGGTCTTTGGCTGACGTGGCCTTGCACCTTGGTGAGGATGGCTGGAAAGTTGTGTTTGGCTGGGGCTGTTGAGAAAAAGACCTACATGTGGCCTCACCAGCCCTTCTGGGTGGCCTGACTTCTTACTGTCAGCTCCTGGTTCCCAGAACCATATTTGAGGAGACCACAGGTTTGGAATCACAAGGCTTTTGCAGACCCAGCCACAGAAGCAGAGCATCTTTTTGTTGCATCTCTTGGCCAACCAAGTCCTTAAGCCCTGCTCGGATTCCAGGAGCAAGGAACTAGATTCCACCTCTCAGTGGGAGAAGTAGCAAAACATTTACAGCCATCTTTAATCTCCTTCCTTCTACCCCTAGAAGATCCTGAAAAATGTGGAGAGTTCAAATCACAAGCAAAGATAGATTCTTTGAAGTATTTCCCTTGTGGTTTGGTTTTTGTTCATGAACTCTCTGCCTACCCCTATGTTTTCAAGATTTTTACTTACTTTCTCTTCCAATAGATTTAGTGTTTCTGTTTTAATATTGAGATCTGTGATCCATTTTGACTTTAATTTGGTGCATGGTGATAGACTTGGGTCTATTTTCAGTCTTTGACAGGTGACAAGACAATTTTTTCAGCACCATGTAGTAAAGAGGCTATCGTTCTTCCAGTGACTTTGTTTGGCCCCTTATCAAAGATTAGGTGGCTGAGTGTGTTTGGTTGTGGCTGTTTCTTCCAATCTGTT
>NW_004955436.1:17082719-17183088 GCF_000276665.1 Chinchilla lanigera | reverse complement strand
AAAAAAATTTGGTACTTTTATATAATGGAATATTACTCAGCTATAAAGAATGATAAACTCAAGACTTTTACAGGTAAATGGTCACAACTAGAGACCATACTCATAAGTGAAATAAAACAGACCTCCATGTGTAAGCAACATATTGTTTCACTAGTATAAGAACCTGAAAGAGTGAATAAAAATTAGGAGGTATGATATACATTGTGAAATGAAAGGAAAATGCTCAAAATTAAAGAGCAACTGGGGTGAGGGAAAAGAAAAAAAAAGAAGGGGAAATTATCTATGTATGTATGTACAGGATAGCTAACATAGATGTACTACTAACTTCTATCACTTTACTGAAAGGAACAGTTAATGCTTACTTACTTGATCAATCTTGCATGTCTCTATTTGTTTTCTTAAGAAACCACTTTGAAGATGTCAATACGTAATACAACAAGGACTGTTAATTTCCTACCACTTTGTCTGTAACTCTATATTGCTTGTATTGTTCTTATGCTATTTTGTAAATGAATGTCTGTTTGTTAATATGTTTTCCTTCTTTTATTTTTGAAATAAATTTTAAAAAAATGAGCAAAGATAGAGGGATGGCCCTTAAGTGGTGAAGGGACATGTCTGCTTTGGAGATAAGAAAGGGGCTCCAAGAGGTGAAGATAGAAATTTTGAGATGAAGGCAAGAAAAAGTGGAAGGAATTATTTCCAGAGAGTTCAAGTAACCCTCTCTCTAGAAGGAGAATATCCCATAATGAAATTATACTACTTACACAGTGGCCATAGATTTTACCTGTAGGTTGGTTTTTGTTCTGATAACATATTGTTGCTGGTTTCACCAGGCATGACTCTCACAGACTCTGCCTGCGGGCACTGTTTCCAAGACTTACTGGCAGATATTTCCAATGCTCTTTGTGTACCCAGTGTAGCACTCCAAACTCCTGGGTAGCCCAGGACACTGGGGCAGGTAAATTGGCTTTCTGGGAAAATAAGCCCATCTGTGGCCTTGGTCCCCGGGCACACCAAACATGAAGTGAGATTTGAGTAGTAAAATGTGAAATCTGCTTTCTACAAATTATCCAGATAATCTCTTGCAATCCCTTTCTGGATAATAAACAGCCACATGAGGGTGATAGTCTGGCAGGTATTCAAAGCTGCACCAATTGTGGCTTAGCTCCTGCTGTATCCACAGAGCTGTTCCACAAGGGTGATTTATGTATCTCGCTTGTACGCATCCTTTTGATAAAGATCTTTAGGAGCTTGCTAATTAATTTTAAAGGAATGTCTCTCTTTGGCTCCATGTCTCATTCCTTTTACATTATACATTCCGGTGATAAATGATGGATGCATAAATACATTATCTTTGTTCAATCAGTGTTTTTTCTGTTGTTGATATAAAATGTGCAAATTGGATTTGTTTCAGGATAGCTACATTTGGAATGTGACATTTTGCCAAGTGAGAATCACACTCACCCATACAACACAGATGTGGATTTTGCAGTTGTTTTCTTTTAAAATAGTATATGTCTGTGGTGCCATTGATTAATGTAATATTGCATTAATATGCTGTTACAACACCCCAGGGTATGCATGGGGTTTTTCAGCCAGCAGCAGAGAATTCCCCAAACTAAAGTCTTTAATAAAATACAGATTGTAGACTAGAAAATAAGCATCAACCATGAGAATTTATGGATAGCAAAAGTGCCTGAGGAATCAACTTTTGATGGATTGGCCAATGGAAACACAATGTAATTGTTACATAATTTTGTTCTTCCAAATCATTAGAAATCATCTATAGTTATTAAATCTTTGTTTTTACATGACCAAGACATCATGACGGTATTGTTTCAGGACTTTTTTCTTTTTAAATGTCCATGTGCTAGGTGTTTGTATCATTAGATCCAAAAGGTCAGTAGAGGCTGACAGGGTGACATGTATGAGTTGGCTTTGATTGCAAAAATTAAAATTGAATTCTTCAGTATCCATTGTGAATGGCTCAGGAGTAACTTTCTGCAATGTAGTGCTGATACAGTGCTGGTGTAGGATCCTCATGAATCTATTTCAGTTAGCAACTGTGTATTTTTTTCTTTCACAAAGTAGCTTTTTTAACCATAATATTTTTCTCGTTACAAAAATCTGTGATAATATTTTTCTAGATCAGCTAACTGATGAAAAATTTTTAATTAAATGAAATACCCTTGGTGCAATATACTCAGCTTTGTAAAAGAAGATGCTACTGCCAGCCATGGAAAGGAGATGCTTCATGCCAGAAAGGCATAAAGTCAACTGTACCCTTTTTCAGATTGCAGCAATGGTGACATTGTTTTCAAATATCTAGCTGAGAAGAAAAATACAAGCAAGTCCTGCCCTTTCTAGTGCAAGTCTATCATTGCTTTACAGTGAATTTAAATGTAGAAAGAAGCATTTCACTTTTAAATTTCTAAAATTTTGAGGTGCAGAAGAAAGCAGAAGATTTTTAAAACAAGAGTAGGAAGCTCCTTAATTGAAAGAAAATTTTTCTGTAACCAAATTTTATGAATCAGCATTTTGATATAAATAATTTACAGCTAGCAGGATAAGATCACTAAATTTTGCATGCAGAAAACCATTTCATGGTCTTTGCTAATAATGCTAATAGAGGCCAGTTTGAATGAGCGAAGCCACTGATCTTAATAATATGCCTGCAAAAGTCCAAAGAGTGTTGATGCTTATTGTGAGACAAAGAGGGCATCACTCATATATTTCAAGCTTGAACATTTTTAATGGACTCTGTAAAATAAATGTCAGTCACGATTTACAGTTAACAATGAAGGTAAGAGACAGAATCTCTGCGGTGGGTAGGTGCCTGCTCCTGGGGGAGGCAGAGTTCATGATGTCATAAGTGATAGAAACTCTAAACTCAGGAGGTACTAGAGTAAGTGCACCCTGCCAGTTTGTAAGAGTTGCACGTTGGAGCATTTTGAAGAACACCTTTCCCAGACATCTCCTCTGTTGTGGATAGTGTTTTTCCTTTTGCCCCAGTTGTAATGAACTAAGCCTTAGACTCTATCCCATGACTGTCCTTTCTGGAAACCACCAAACAGAATACCTTCCATGTTCTAATTATACAGCCCTCTTGTGTTTTTCTAGTGTTTGTATTCCCATAGTTGCAAATAAAAAGTATATTTTTAGTTTTAGAAGTTTCCTTTCCATTAAAAAATAATCCCTGAAGATTTGTGGCCTCGCTGTTATTTCTGTTAATGTCACTGCTTCCATAGCAGCAAGCTAAGACTCTGTAAGGAACCTTGTTTACAAAAGCAATTATCTAAGTGAACGTTATAGCTACTTGTAGCAAGGTTTCAGTTTAGGTTTCGTGCAACTATTACACTCTGTACACACACACACACACACACACACACACACACACACCCCTTCCAATTTGTGTTTACACCGATTATAATATAATCAGCTGGATTTTCCTACCCACGGAGCAAAGGTGAGCCCAGTTCTTTGTACTGTCTTGGAAGAATAAATAGTCATGCTTCTCATATTTTTAGTCATAGAAAATAAAATAAATCAGCTGTGCTGACAGTTAGTTCTGAAGGTAGATTTAAGGAAAAATTAAAAGAGGAATCAAAGAAAATATATTCCCAGTTTTTTGCAGCTTATTTTTGCTCAGCATATACCTAGCACTGGTGTTCATATTCTTCTTGCCTGAAAGGCTCATTCTCTCAAATTTTCAATCAGTAGAGTTATATCTTTAGGGTATTTCAGATTTGCTTTGTTGTCTTTTTTTTTCAGTTCTTTTTTTAGATCATATTCTTTATTAGTACATGTGTGTAGTACATAATGTTTACATTCCTCATGGGGATTAGTACCTTTATACAACACATCTTAATTCCTTTTTTCATCCCCTTTCTAGTCCCTCTCTCTCCCCTTCATCCATCTCTTGATCTCCTTCCTTTTTTTTTTTTTTTTGGTAGATGTTTGCAGTACATAAGGTTTATGTTCCTTGTGTGGAGGTAGTACATAAATGTGCCTTGTTATCTTCTAGGTTAGATATTTTGGTAGCAGTTCTATGCTAAAATGAAAATGTCTGTGTGATAGGTGATTTCTAATTAGATCTAACTCAGAAGAAAATTAGACTATCACGATATCCAGAAAAAACAGGCTGAAGTATGCATCGTGGGGGCTTCCTCATAATATGGGTAGGACTTCATGAATACTGAAATGTACTTTAGCCAGTTTTCCTCAAAAGATAGATGCCAAAATCTTTCTGACAGAGTCTGCCCATGTCCTGTTGCACAAGTAAAACCAGCTAGAAAATGATATTTTTTCTACAGTATTCTCAGGCAACATCCTTTATGAAACAATCTACCTCAGCAACTTCTGGCCACAGAACTCTGAATCTGCTCTACAGAAGTACAAGCAATGTAGGAGCCATGAGCCACTTCCCCCTTCCTGCTGAGAGCTTACAGTTGCATGGGACACACAGCCAAGAATCCAGGGTAAAATAGATGCTTGCAAATAAATGAGGCAAAGTGACACATATGCAGCCAACTGTGTTATATAATCAGGGGCAGGAAGGGTCAGTGATGCTAGGTTTTGTTAGACTGTCAAGGCTTTATTCTTCTGGGACCTTTTCAGGAACAGAAGGCTGCAATTTAGTAACAAGGCAGAGCAGGCTTCAGAGACAGCCAGCAAAATAGCAGCATCATAAAATCAAGCAATACTGGAGAAATTAAAATTTAAACTCACTGCCTTCATGCTGCACCAAAGCAGTCCAATAAAAACTGTCAGATCTCACCCTTCACCCATCAGAAGCTTTTCAGAACCATTTTAGGCTTTTTTCTCAGCTATTTTAAAACTCAGCATCTCTATCTAGAAAGTGAACTCCTAGGATCGTTAAAAAATAATCTCCGTCTATAATTCAGGAAAGTTGCAGCTGCCAACCAAAGTCAAGCTGGGGTGCTCTCCCGGAAGCGCAGGAGAGGGTAGCTCTGCAAAGCAGGAAGGAAGGTTCTCACCTTGGGTCCTGCGCTGGCCAGATGGCAGGAGCTGGCTCCAGCGAAGAAGGGAGAGAAAGCAGAGGGGCTGCTCCTCGACATTCCAAGGTAGCGGGCTCCTGAGAGCCTCTGCTTTGGGGTAATTTAGTTAACCTAGACGGTTGCCTGTAACCACCTCAGCCCGGCGGCTCCTGCAATACATAAAGCAGTTCTTGCTTTCCTCATTGAACAAAAGTAAATGTTTATGGTTTTGATGCATTTACCAACTCCTGCAGTTGTTAAGCACTTATTCTATCCTAAAATTACAGTTTTCCATTATATCATCACAGGAGGCCGACCAGTAGCCCCAATGGAGTTGTTGTCCTAATTCCCAGAACCCTTGAATATGCTTTATTACATGGAAAAGACAGAATTAAGGTTGTGATTGAAATGTCGACTTCAAATCAGCTGACTTTGGGGCTGGGGATGTAGCTCAGCACCACAAGCACCTGCCTGGCAAGCGCAAGGTCCTGAGTTTGATCCCCGGTACCCAAAACAAACAAAAAAAATCAGCTGACTTTGAAAGGTAGAGAGCTTATTCAGGATTAGCCAGGTGGACTCAGTGTAATCACATGGGTCTCTTATGTGGAAGGAAGAGAAGGAGACTTGGAAATTGTCCATTGATGGTTCTGATGATGGAGCAGAGGACCATGACCAAGGGATGCACATCCCTTCTTGATGCTGGAAAAAGTAAGAAAGTGGATTCTCTGGAAGAGCTCCAAGAAGAGGATAGCCCTGAAAATCCCCTGAATTTATTCCTGTGAGACCCACACTGAACTTCTGACCCCAGAACTATAACAGATTTGTGTTGGTTTAAGCCTTAGATCAAGTTTGTGGTCATTGTTACAGCAACCATAGAAAACTAATGCAGCCGTGCATTTCATTTCCTTTATAATGATGTCAGAAATCGCTGTGTATCTGATTGGCTCCTTTAGTTCTCCCATCTCTCTTACTCAAGAAGGTTCCCTCCTGGAGGGCAGGACCTTGCAGGGTGTGTTCACTGCTGGAGCAGAGCTTAGAACACACTGATACTCAACAAATGCTTCTTGAGCGTCAGGGGAATAATTGTACATGTGAACAAGTAATTAGTAATCCTGTTTCCTTTCTTGGGGCTTCCACAAGATACACACATAGGAAGCCAAGGAAAAAGTAATGAAGGATCAGGAATTAGAAGGAACAGGAAGGGAAAGTTTTGAAAAGTTCAGTTGCAAAGCAAAGTGTGAACTCTGTGTGCTTGAAAGAGTCCCATGATACAGAAGAATGGAAATGTGATATGAAGTCACTCTTACACAGGAAGAAGACTAGTGGTAGTCAACCTCAGAAAACCGTTCAATTCCTTTTTAAATTGTCTTAGCATTGTGTCATAAATCAGTTTATCAGGAGACAATAAAAATGAAATTAACCCAGAGCAATAAACGCAGTGAGAGAACTGGACTCAGTAGAGGAACGGGGTAAAGCATTTACTGTGAAGTAAAATCAATATTGTAAAAATGTGTATCCCATTATGGATTTCAATTCCTTTTGTCTATAAATATTACTAAACAGATTTTCATGTTTGTTACATCACAGAGGAAAAAAAAAAAAAAAAACCTCAAAATTTTGGAACTTCTAAAAGCTAAAAGCCCAGTTGTTTTATGTTGTTGTTTGTTTCTTTCTATTTTGGTAGTATGAAGGCAGAACATAGCCCTGTCTTTTCTTTCAGACGCTTCAGTCATCCACAGACATTTACAATGAAATGGCACATAACAGTGTTTTGGTCAATGATGGACCACATTATAATGAAGCTGAACAGTTCGTATGGTGTAAGATTTTGCAGTACTTTATGTGTGTTCAGATGCGCAAATGCTTCCTATTGTGTTACAGTTGCCTATAG
Source organism: Chinchilla lanigera (assembly GCF_000276665.1). Classification (NCBI taxonomy): domain Eukaryota; kingdom Metazoa; phylum Chordata; class Mammalia; order Rodentia; family Chinchillidae; genus Chinchilla; species Chinchilla lanigera. The sequence goes on along the minus strand of NW_004955436.1, from coordinate 17,176,200 downwards.
TATTTAGTACAGTAACATTATATGCATGCAGGTTTGTAGCCTAGGAGCAATAGGCTTTACCATGGATATGTATATAATACACACATGTACCACATGGCCTAGATGTGCCATTGGTTACACATGATATTTGCAAAGACAGAATCACCTCATGATGCATTTTTTAAAATAGGTCCCTATTGTTAAGTGCCATATAACCGTACTAGCATTTGGCACATATTAACTTCTCTAATTCTGCCTGTCAGGTAGGTGGGGCCCATATGTCTCCACCTATATAGATGAGGACACTGAGCCTTTGTGAAAGGAAGATGACTTCTTGAGCAGTACAGTGAGTGTGGAGTGTAGATTTAAACACAGTCAGTGTGACCCTGGAGGCCACTGTGTCACCCTTCCTGGTGCTCCAACCCCAAGACAGGGCGCCCAAAGTCCACTGGACACTGTCCTCAGCCTTGGAAAGCTTACGCTCTTAAAAGGAAGCGTACAAGTTGGTGCTATGAAGGAGACACGGAACTCAGGATACTGAGGGTGAAAACCTGTGTGGACTAAACCAGTCCCTCCTGCTTCATACCTGTGCCAAGATCAAGTTAATATTTCTAGATTAAAAAAAATGTCTCCCCGTGTGCTTCAGTGTGGGAAGTTGATGGGATGTGGTCTGAATGATTTTTTTTTGAAGCCTAACTGTGAGTTACTTTTTGCATTTTTCCCCTCTCTTATGATAGGACACCTGCTCTGAATGTCCTTGGGCTAACTCCAGGTTTCTCAGCCCCAGTGCGAGATAATTATTTGTGGCCAGATAATGCTTTGATGGGGTGGGGAGCTCCCTCATGTCTTGGAGGATATTAACATTATCCCTGACCTCCTCTCTTTGCTAACACTCCCCCTGACTTGTGGCAGCCAAAAATGTCTGCAGTCATGGCTGAATGTCCCCCTGAGGGGAAAACCATCCAGGGCTGAGCACTGGTAACTGGCCAGTAGGACAAATCCCACCTATTTTGAAGGCCAGTTAATTATCTTGCCTAACACATCTGCCCGTGCTAGTCTGTGCCTTGTCAGAAATCTACAGCAGCACCAGGCTTTGAAGCTCAGCAGTCAGCCAGTCCCCTCCAGCGTCCTCAAGATGGAAGAGAGAGCACAAACAATAGGAGGAAGTCACCAGGCCTGCAGGACCCTCCCTTTGCTCTGTGGGGTACGGGCATGCACACCACCCCCTCCTCACATCCCTGGAGCCCTGGGCACTGAAGATACCTGGGATGCTGGCTCCAGAGCCGAACCAGAGAGAAAGGGAAAAGATGGAGCTAATCAGAGCAAGAGGCAGAGGAGAAAGAAAGGCTAGGGTGAAAAGAGCTGTTCAGGAGTCAGGAGACAGGGTGAGGCACAGGCAAAGCTGGGTGAAAGGCAGTGGCTTCCAGAAACTTCTTAAGGAAGAGACTGACGCCTGGTCTGTTGGTGAAAATGCCTCATGACTTTATAGTCACACCTCCCCCGGCCTTAAATGAAAGTTTGGTGCTGTGTGGCGCTTCACGCTTGCAGAGATCAATTGAGCCTCCTGGAGGAGCGTGTTTGGCGCGTTTGCATCTGTGAGCTTGGTCTAAAGCCCCTTCCCAGCAAGCCCATAAGCCTTTGCCCCTGGGAAGCGCCAGCTCGGGCGGCTGGTTTGGTCATTCCGGGCTGTGTATACACATGAAACTGTCACACCCACCCCGTGCATGTTCACAATTCAAATAATCGTTTTTAAAAAGACAAAAACATAAACATAAATGTAAAATATTTTCAAAAATGAATGAAATCAAAGTGTATTTTAAAGGCATAGATGCCTGGTCTGTAACACCGGTCCTGTATAACTTTCTTTTCTTCTTCTAAACCAAGGCAGACAATCTGCAAATCTTGTGCTTCCTGTGGGTGACATAACAGAGGAAAAGTGGAGCCACACGATAGCAGTCCAGGGATAACTGTTCAAACAGCAGTGTGGTCCAAAGGCTTAAAAAATACCACAGTGGGCCCTGTGTAGCCCCCCTGAATATCACATTCAGGGTTTGGATTTTTATTGGTGAGTGTGTGTGTGTGTATGTGTGTGTGTGTGTGTGTTTTGAGGTAGGGTCTCACTGTATAGTCCAGGCTGGCCTTGAACTTACTATGTAGCCGGCACTCACAATCCTCCTGCCTCAGCCTACCAAGTGCTGGGATTAGGATGTGTGGTACCATGCTTATCTTAGCTGTCTTCTTTCTTTTCCAGTAAAATTATAGGGAAGTAAAATAATGTAATGACTCTTACATAGTACCATTTTAAAATACAATTGTGTGTAGTTACATTGTTCCATTTTATTAATCTGTTAATCATAATTTTGGTTACTAAATGCTAATCACTGTGCTAGATTCTGGAGATATAAACACCAACACAGGAGGTTGGGGGTGCTTGGTTCCAGGACCTGCCCCCCAGGCATCCACGTAAAATGACGTAGTGTTTGCATATAATCAGTGCGCATCCTGTGTACTTTAATGACTGCATCACCTAATACAGTACGAATTCTATGTAAATAGCTCTTCTACGGTATTGCTTAGGGAATAAGATGTCTGTCCATGTTCAGTACTCATGCAATTGTTTCCCCAAATACACAGTTTTGGTATCAAGGATGGAACCCAGAGCCTCTACATGCACAACATGTGTTCTACCACTGAGCTGCATGCTCAGTCCCTCCAAATACCTGTGTCTTTACTCAGCTCATGAATTCTGAACTAGAGACCATGGGGGGCTGACTGTACCCTATTGCTGATTTCAAGAAAAAAGGCACCAAAGCTGATGCTTGCAGTGCCAGATTTTAAGTGGGTTTTAAAAATTATTTTAAATAGTAACAAAACCAATAAAAATGGTACAGAATTTCAAAACAAGATGATAGGGAATTAACAATGGTTATTATAGTGCACGTTGTTATCTTCAAAGTAGTTGCTCAGATTGCCGGATATAGGCATGCAAAATTGATCAAATAGTATAAGCACTAACTGTTCCTTTCAATGAACTAATAGAAATTAGTAGTATAATTATTTTAGCTATCTTGTGGATAGATATAGATATAGATATAGATATATAGATATAGATATTCCTTCCTTCTTTTGTGTTTTGACCGCACCATGTTCTGCAAAGGCCTGCTTCTAACTCTGGAGGTCAAAGGAGAGGAGCAGGTGTCTATAAAGTGCTCTCTGAAAAGAGCTACAAGAAAAACCCACAAAATGAAAATACTAGATTGAGTTGGCTTGAGACTCTAAGAAAGGCCATCTTGAGAATTCGTCTGACTCCCCACATAAATGATGAAAAACACGCTCTAATCAAGTAGAAAGTTGGAATCATAGAGAAATAGATCTTTCATAAGTGTTTGAATAACTGCCACAGCTTTAAACAAAAGAATAATAAAATATATGCTTGGTTTTTTCCTATTAAGAAACTTTGCCAAAGCCTAATAAAATTCCCTTGATATCTTGCTTCAGAAAGCAACCCAAGGGAAATGCCTCTGTGTTTTCCTACGTGTAATGCCATTAAGATATGTGACTGCCAAAACATGCAAATAAGACTCCTGGCCTGCATTTGTGGGTGACATGTTGAGTCTGGAATATGTGTTGCTCTTGACATGCCTCAGAAAGCCTGGAGCTTCAGCTCACAGGGCCTTAGAGCAAGACTCACCCTGCTACTCACTAGCTGTGAGTCTAGTAGGGCTCCATCATCTTTCTGAATCTCAGTCTGCCTTATCTGTAAGATGGGGTTTTCCAGGACAGTTGTGAAGATTAAATGAAATATAGGTTATTGTCACCCATGATGTCTCTGTGGCTGTCAGGTGAATGGATCTTCTCATCCCAAAATGCAAGATCCTACTGTGACTTCAGCATGAGCGCAGAATACCTGATGGGTCCTTCTTCCCTGGCCTTCCTGCGGGCCCATCCCACCCTTGGGCCCTACATGTGGCCCTGCTCGTGGCCCACCTGATCTTTGTGTTGCGCATGCACACAGGTGTCCGTGTCCAGGTGCACATGCTCCCTCCTTCTGCACATTTCTGCACGTGCTGCTCCCCAAATACCTGTGCTGCTCTTTCCTGCAGTTGCCTCCCAGCTCCCTTCTTCAGCACCCAGCTGAAGCTGGAGCCCTTCCCTGTGTGCTCCCCATGGTGTGCCAGGATGCGGGGCACAGGAAACTTCCCACCCCAGCTGCACTGCACATTTGTTTACCTGTCTCGCTCCTTGACTGGGAAATCCTGGAGGGAGGGAACCAGAGGCCCCCACTTTATGTCGCGTGGCCTCACCCTGTGGATGGACCCTGGCAGGTACACAGTAAGTCCATTTGAAGGATGCATCCTGACAGATGTGTGCTTGGCTAACATGCACAGCAAATGACGAGGAGATGGTTGTGACGTCAGAGCGCAAATTCTTCCTCCTTGAAAATTCCCCACCCCCACAGGGGAAAAGATGTGAGTCTGCTGAGGCTCTTAATACTCACGATGTCACTAAGTAGCCTTTTGTGGCAAAGGCTCCTCCGGGCCTAACTTCTTTCTCCAAAAGAATGGATTCTTATTTTCAGCTGAGTGTGTGACCACCCACAGAAACATTATTTCCCTGCACCCTCTGCAGCCAGATATGGCAAATAACTGACTCCTGGCCAAACGGAAGTGGAAGTGCTTTGTGGAATCACCAGGAAAGCCGGTTAATGAGGGAAGAGAAGGAAGGGTCCCCGTTACCAATTCCTGCTTTTCCTCTTTCTTCCAGCTTGGACTTTAGCTTTGGTGACTGAAGTCCCTGAGTCCAGGGTAGGGCATTTAGGTGTCCTAAAGAGAAGAGCCATAGACAGGGAGTCCAGGCAGAAAGGCAGAATGAATCTCTTTGATGATAGCTGGATCATCTGCACGCCCCATCTCTGGTCTTCTTTACAGAAGACGGAAATAAATTAACACTCTAATGCAGCAGTTGGTAAACGTGTTCTGTAAAAGGACAGATAGTAAATATTTTAGGCTTTGTAGACTCTGCAGTCTGTTTTACAAGGTCCCAGCTCTTATTAGAGTGCAAAAGCAGCCATGGATGATAGACAACAAACCAATGACTGTGCTGGAAGAAAATTTTAATTAGTAAAGCAGGTGGCAGGTTGGCTTTGGTCTGTGGGCTGGAGCTCGCTGGTGCCTGCTCCATGGCCATGTGATTTTTTAGTCTTTCTGGTAGAAGTAGCCACATCTAACTTGAAGTAAACATCTTGTTTGGTGAGGTGAAACAGGATTTGGAAGAGCAAAACTGTCAAGACTCTTGTTTCATTTTTCAATTTTTTTTCTCTTTGGTAGGCTCGTTCTCCCTTATCCTGATTTGAATTATACAAAATTCTGACATGTCTGTTTCCAGACTCTTTTGATTATTAAGACCAGCTGAATTGGATGCAGGGCTTTTCTAGGATTCTGTCAGTTCCATTGTGTTCATTTGGAGGTTTCCAGCAGAATATCAATGAGACAGTCATCAGGTGTGTGGACGGGCAAAGTGGAGGGCAGGCGGCCTGTAGGAACTGAATGAAGAACACCATGCAGAGAGCTCCTAAAATGTGTTTGAATTATGTGACAAAACCTTCAGGCTGGCTGGATGATCATTTATTGTACTGCATTACCCAGGAGACTGTACAAATGAATTAATACTTAGCAGCAGGGTAAGAGCTGGTCTTAGAGATTCTTCTGAGCAAAGCCTTTGCCTGATGCTGTTAGGACGCATTAGCTTTCATCCTGTGAAAGCAGAACAATAGAGGATACACAAGGAATGACAAATTGATTTCCTTGACATGCAAACTCCAGCTGATGTGTAGAAGATATCTGGAGCTCAGTATAGAGACAGGTTCTGGGGATGCATCCAAGTTTTAACAAAGGTGGCCTGTGCCTTGCTACCATTGTCAGCCCTGGGTGAATGGAGTGTTGGGGAGGGGTCTCAAACAGGTGGCCACTCTTGGTATAGACTCAAGCAACCTGCAAATCAAAAGCGAGCTAGAGTTTAAATAATCTCTAATTTTGTTCTTCATTTTACAGATGGTTTTGTCAGTGATCAAAGTAGCAGGCCTGTGTGACTGGTTAGTAGAAAAACCAGTTATTAGAAGTCAACAGTAGCTTTTCTCTTCACACAGTGCTACACGTATTTGAGATTTTAAAATATCTTATATTAATTTTCCATAATCCTTTTTCACACAGAACTTGAACCAACTTCTTAGTGGGCTCTTTGTTTGGTTTCCATAACTGAACTTCCCCAGAGCTCTTTTTGCAGACACTTTGAAAGGCTGGTCCCTCGAAGTGCACTTAATACTGTAAACCCCATAGCTTTCTAATAATCACTTCATTTTGGTCTTAATGATATTAAAAATCGGTTTCTGTAACCTGCAGTCAAAGAGTTACGATTGATGAGGAAATGGATGTCAAGGAATCAGTTTCAGGAATTAGACTTCATAGAAGGCAAAGAAGTCCTGTTTAATGTGCAGTTTGCCATTCTCACAGCACCTAGTGGTGAATCAGCTGACTAAAGGAAGCTATGTTAATCTGTTGTCAGCCACTCATTAAGGGCAAGGCTTTGGGTGACCACTGTCATACCAGAGCAGAAAGGATATGAGGGACTTGAGGCCCCTAGGGTGTGCTAGTGACATTGGAGAGCATAAAGATGCAGAATGACAAGCTCAAATCCATAAATACTTGGTTCAAAGGAAAACAGAACTCTGGGCACCTTCGGTGGCCATGCAGAATGATTTCCCTGAGGCCTCAAAACAATTATCAGAAAACAAAACAGCGCTGTAAAGTAATTATGTGGGTTTTTGAATCATAGTCTTAAATGACCTCAGCATCTTCGTTTATCCTGGAAAGAGCAGGGCCAAATTAATTGGCGTGGTTAACTTGGGAGATGCAGAATACCTGGAAACCTTCTAGAGAGGGCCTTCCTAATCCACCTACCTTGTTCTTGGGTGTGGCACCCCCTGTCATGGTCTAACTTGGCTTCTCCTTGCTCATGCCCCATTACCTGCAGAAATCCCTTGCCAGAGGAATCCTTTTCCCCACTTGGGTTAGGACACCAGAATCTTATCTGTTCTTCAGTTCCAAACGTTTGGAGTGAACTTTAGCCTGTTACAAGATATTATCTCTAACGTATTAGAGCTTCATGTCTCTTCATGCCAATTTTTTGTGGATCTGTTTTAGTTTTTGTTTTTCAATATAAATCATTTGCAGGTAATTGCTCATGCTTCAGAATACCTTTTATTGGTGTGATTCTGAAGACCTGCATGAGTGGGGTTCAATAAATATCCAGTTTGGAGCCCATATAATTCTTCATCTAAAATAAGCTAGCTTTTTAGATTAACAAATCATGAATACGCTGTTAACCAACTGCTAAATATAGGCAATGAAAGGCAAATTTTTAATGTGTTATTTTTTATTAGTACATGTTTTCAATGCATAATGTTTATATTCCTTATGGGGAGTTGGTACATGTACATGATATATCATAATTACTTTTTCAAAGGCAAATTTCTAATAAAGAAAAATTTCTAACTATTCTTAGTATTTTCCCTGTGAAGCTTCATCTTCATTCAATCACTGCTTTCTGGTTTCTCTTCTCATTTTTATTATTATTCTTTAGTGAAAAGTTAGTATAACCCCATTATAGGAAAATGAAGTAAAAGGAAACATGATCTATTATTCCATCATTGTTACCATTTTGGCTTCTTCTCTTGTGTTCTTTTTCATTTGCTTCCCCCCCAAAAAAAAACATTGTTTAAAAATAATGTTTATGTGCAGCTTTTAAATTTAATCTATTTCACACATTTTAATCTCTTAGTGTCTCTGTAGTCTCCTTCCTGATGGTTGCATAATGTTGCAGAGAGCGGAGACTAAGTTGTGATCATGGATTAGTGATGGGTGGAACTCTCCCTATTATCCTGGGCTCCTGGTAGGTGTTCCATTATCATTCATTAAACGGAAGTAGAAGTTTCTTGCCCTTTCTAAATGTGTACATTTTTAAACTCTATTTCATCAAACATCTTTGTGGATAGAGGTTTTTGCTATACATGAGTCAGTTTCCCTGCATCCGCATAAGTGCTCATGTGGTACAAGTACAGCAACTCGCTGCGATTTTAGTGCAAACACTTCCTCGATTGTGTATTACTCTTTGCATCTTCTTATTTATGAGTTCACTTACTTCTCTTCAGCAGTTGGAGTGACGATATTAACTGACATTGGTCATTAGCATCGTTCTCACTGGAAGTTAGTTTCTCCACCTCCTCGTGGGATATTTGGGAACACCTTTATTCTTTTTTGAAAAGAAACCTAGTAGCTTTTTTCTCAGAATACCTTGATCTCTGAAAATTTACAACTTTGTACAAATGCTCCTCTCATCTGCTAATAGCGAGTGACCAAAGGAGGGTAATTTCCCTATAACTACTGTCAGCTAATCTGAGAAACATCTTAGATAGCATTTTTCTGTATGCCAATATTGCTTTCCATGGTGAGAAGTAACATAAAAGAAAAATAGAATAAAATATCCTATTTTTTCCCACTGCTGTTCTTTTTTCAGACAGGAAATTTCCCTCCATGTGACCTAAGTTCTCCTGCACAACTTCGTGCCCCTCAAAGCAAGTGTTTGGCATATGTCCTTACAAATCTTTGCAGGTTTCTTTGTAACTCTAGTCCTGCTTTCAAAGGAACCGGGTGGCATCCTGCCCAACTTGAGTTTAAACAGAATATAAACCATTTCCACTATCTGAGGCCTTGATTCCTAAAAATGGTGTCATGAGGTCCCTTATTCTCAACATTTGAAAATCTTGTATTTTATTGTCTTCCTAAGCCTCTGTTACTTTCTAATCTCTGATACTTTCTAGCCTGTGATTCTGTAGTTTTCTCTTTCAGCCATTTTTCATTTTAATTTTCCTCCCAAGTAGGAAAGAATAATTCAACTTTTTTTTTTTTTGCATGTGTAATATTGGTGATTGAACGCAGGGTGTTCACACTGAACTACATCCCTGCCCTTTTAATTTTTTAATTTGGGACAGGATCTCACTAAGTCCTTGAGTTGCCCAGAATAGGCTCTAACCTGTGATTCTCAATCTCCCACGGCAATGAGATTACAGGCACACACCACCATGTCTGGCTCAGTTCAGCTTTTTAGTAACTTTTCTAGAAATTGCTGCTTCAATTCTGTTCTCCCAGTTCTCCCTCCTGGATCCTAACTGAAACATCTTTTGGTTCTGAGGACACTTCTGTACACCGCAAGACACTGAAATCAAATTGTTGTTGTTCAAAGACAATTAAATAGAAGAGGTACTTTCCAGATTTGCAGTTATATGAAAGGCAGTACACACTGGTTGATACAGAGTTGAACAGAAGATCCATATCTATTAAAACCAGAGTAGATATTTTTATGTAACAACATAAGGCAAAGTATTAAATAAGAAGTCAGCAAATGATCCTAGACCCAAGTTGCCACTAATTAGCTAATGGCCTTGAAAAAGCTTTGATGTTTGCATCTATTAAATTGAAGTCAGGTGGTGATTTTGAGACTTTGGGGTTATTTCCAAGAACACAACTCGATATTCCAGTAAAAAACAAAATATTAACTAGACACCTGATGAACTCCTCTGATTGAAAATGGTCCAGAGGCCCAGAGGCCCTAACCTTACCTTCCTCAGGACTTCAGAGGCTGCTTCCAAGAACCCTTAAACTACTTCTTATGGTGATGTAAAAACTGATATAAAAAATACCAAGTTCATTTATAGTTCTAAACTCCTGTGCTTCCCTCTAGTTTAAACACATAGTGCTAGGATTAGGTTATGCATGCTAGATTAGCAGCATGACATGGAGATCTGTCCCTGTGACATGGTCCAGCTGTATGGGAGTATGAGAAGCTGGAAAAGTGGCCCCTGTCTTTCTGGAATTTTTTGAATGTGGATAATGACTCATAATTCATTTTATAGAGTTCTTCCTTTGTGCCACAAACTGTGCTGTAGATCCTCCTACCTTAGCTGCTTTGATCATCATCATCAACTTCATCTTGAACTCCTCCCCATCCCACTCAGGCATACCAGTCTGGCCAGAGGGGCTGAGGCAGTCAGGGCCTTTGCTCTCCCTCTTCCAGAGCTTCCCAAAGCTGGAGCCCAGCCTGCATTTTACATTCTAATTTACATGTCACCTTCTAAAAGAAAGGTTCTTTGGTCACCCTGTATATCTTAGGCAACTTGCCTCATTTAATTCATAGTGTTCATTATTGTTTGCATGAATCCTTAGTTTGCTCATTATTTATGTTTACTTGTGCATGTTCTTAATTCTTCTGCAAACACGGAAAGGTTAGTTAATGGAGAATAGAGATTTTGTCTGTCTCATCCATCACCCAGCACTCTGAAAATGGCCTGGCCCCCACGTGGATCTAGAGAATGAATAAACGAACCAGAGGGGGCAAAATGTGAAGTGTAGAGAACACTCTAAGTCACATTACTAATATGCAGTAGAACGTGAATTTAAGCTCAGTTTCATCCCAAGAGCAACCCTTAACTGCCATTTGATCTTGCCTGGTGGAACCATTTTTAGCTGTCATTAACGCCCATATCTACCTGACAGAATGCTGATGAAATGAGGATTACATTGACGGTGGACATCTTCATGCTGATCTCTGTTTACCCTGTGAATGTTTACTGGCCCTCTCTTTGATCATGTGCAGAACACACGGCACCTCAGCACATTCATTGCCAGACACTTCCAGTTTCTTCAAAGTGCTTTCTTACCTCGAGCCGAAAGCCTGCCTTCACGCATTGTTCTCTCACTGATCATTTTTTCTTAGCTAGGGCATAAGGTATGTTTAAAGAAACTGTGTCCTTACCACTGGCTTTCAGTAATTGGTTCTGTCTTTGCAAGCTGGCTTCACTGAAAGACGCTTTCATGCCATAGTCACTTCCCCTTCAGCTTAAGTGTGACAGAGATTGACAAGCAGATGTTGGGGAAAGCCATTGAGCACCTTGAAACCAAGACTTAATATGAGTCTGCTCAGTTCTGTGCTCTGTGGTCCCTGGCTTCAGCTTTTGGCCTTTGAGGGCATTTTAGTCCAAACTACACTGGTTTCTGTGGTCTCCGCTGGTGGCATCTGCTTCCCAGGAATGTCACCTTATGAGTCACATAAGGCTCCTAACTCTAGTGTAGACCCAAAGTTTCTATTCTGTTATGCACAAATAAATAGAGAAAAATGTGAGAGTGGCAGCTAGTATTCAGTATACTCTGTGAGCCAACAAGCGATCTAAAGCCCACATTTGGATCATCACATTTAATAGAGAGTAGTTCTGGGAGATTACCAGAGGCTTTTTTTTTTCATTTCAACCTTAATTTCTATTTCCTACTTTCTAATAGTTTCTCGTCCTCAGTGGTACCACTGATTAGGTGCAATAATCCATACAAGCACTGAGCACAGTGCCTAGCATAGAGTTAGCACTCGAGAATTGTTAGCTGGTACGGTTGCTGTACTTCTTTCCTGACAATGAACAGATTCAGAGTTTTGAGGACTAGACTCACAGGGTAATTTTCTGCTTTAGATCAACACACAGTACTACAGTAGACAGAACAATAATGTAGAAATAGCAACATAGTACAGGGCAAGAAGTCTGTGCTCAGGCATTTGCTCCACCAGTTAATAGATTGAATGTGAATGTGAACGTGAAGCTCCTCAGCTCCTCAGCTCCTCAGAGCTTTCACTTCTCATCTGTGCATGAGATGTGTGAACCTCATGATCTCTAAGATCATTTACCTCCTGTGTTAGTTCCATGTCTTAGTCCATTTCCTGTTCCTATGACTGAATATCACAGACTGAGGAATATATAAAGATTCATTTAGCTCATGGTTATGCAGGCTGAGAAGTCCAGGAGTACCACTGGCATCAGGTGAGGCCTTCTTGCTGCAAAGGGCGAGAGACAGCAGGTATGTACCTTGGGGTTCTGTTCCTCTTCTTCTAAAGTCACTAATCCCACCACAGGCCCCCAGCTTGATGGCCTTACCTAGTCCTGATTATTGTCCAAAGACCCCAGCCTAAAATACCATCAGTATGACTTTGAAGATTAAGTTTACACAACACTCTCAAGTTATAACATTCCCCTCAGATAGTCAAAATGTGAATTTCACCATAATGAGGATTACTTTTCTGTATTTCCCAGCCCATGCCGTGGATGAATGAGACCCAAATCACCCCGGCAGAAGATGCATTAGGAAATGCTTAGTAAGGGAAATCGGCAAAGGGCCCTGTAGGATGCTCTTCTGGTTACTCTCCTGTCAGTAACTAGTTGGCTTAGGAATTTTTCAAAGAAAGCACAGCATTGAATACCTTGCTGGTGGTGTTTGGGTTCTGCTTGTTTTTAAATCAATTCCTAATGATTCTTATTGCCTGAGACGTGGAATGTTGCATTGAGAAATCTGTTGATCCAGGAGTCAAGAGCCTGAGAGTTACATTGCAGCTCCAACTCTGCCACTATGTGCTTCTCTAGCAAATGGCATTGACCTTCTTTGGGCCTTAGCTTTGTCAACAGTCACACCAAAGGACTTGCTAAAAACTTCTTCCAGTTTTAAAACTCTCTGCTACTAAGTTCTCCATATGAGAACAATGTTCATCTGAAATCCAATTGACAGAAAAGCATTCTGTCTTTTCTCCTTTCTTTGCCAAGTGTAATGAGAGATGGGGTAGAAAAAAAATATTCTGCTGTGAAAAGGTTCATTCAGCCTTTTCTTAATAGATCAAGTGGTTGGTATTTCTGCTGGCTCCTGAAATACATTACAAATCACAATCTGGAAAAAGTTCCAAAGCAGCTTCAAGCCTTCCTGCTGAATTTGGATACATCTTTAGGTCTTACTCTGCAGCTCATCCTTAACAACTGACAAAATATTTACTTTGCTGGGTACAGAAAAGGGTAACATTTTCCAAAATATTAAACTAGGTTGGATTCAGAACACAGACAATGAGGCAAAAAGTTGGACCTCTGTTTGAAGCCATGTCATTGAATCATTTTCCAGAGTGCCACAAGAAGCAGAGCCGTAGTGGATGTTTGTGCTACACGGCAACTCGGAGAAAGGCAGAAGCCAGCCAGCCTCTGAATAGCATGCCTGCGGGGTACGGTCCGTGATTCTCAAAGTGTGGTCCCCTTACAACAAGCACCCTCTATTCTGTGGTTAGTGACACAGATTCTTAGAGCCCATCCCAGCCTACTGAATCAGGAAGTCCTGAGAGTTGGCTCAGCAACCTGTATTATCCTGTGTCCTCTGGAAAATGAAGTCTGGGTAATTCTAGATCTGATAAAAGTTTGGGAACCATTGCCTTACATCTGTGAAGGCGCTGGGTGTTCACTACCTTTCCAATTGAAAGTGAAGCAGTAGACTAGTAACTAAAGCTTCCATTAATGCATTAATTTTTTCATGGTAATGAATTTGAAATCTGGAAGGACTTCATTTTAAAATGCTTCCCTCCTTCCATGCCTCTCTTCCTTAACCCCCTGTTCACCCTCACCATATGCTTATGGCAAAAGGGCCTGAGTTATTATTTGTCTTGGCTTAAAACAGTAAAAATGCACTGCAATTTGCTTATCATGCTTGGACGAACTTAGTGATTTTGTTAAACTAATTGCTTCTTTAAAATTCTCATCTAAGGCCCAACCTAGGATGAAAAAAGTAGACAGAAATTGAACGACTACAATTTGTAATTCTCTGTTCTGTTAATGAGCCAACTCTCTGACAGAGAAACTATTTTTAATAAGTAAATTGTGATTTCTTCTAAATGAAATTACTGGGAATTGCTGTAGTCACCCACTTTAATTAAGAAGTAGGCTATCATTTTAATAACTGCATTGTTTCTTTCTAAAATTGCAAATCATCCTCAAGAGAAATAAAAATCATTCTGAGGACACCTCCTGGTCCCACTCCCTACTGTCTCCTGCCTGTCCCTCTCATTTGTGTCACCTGCTCGGCCACTGCAGGCATCTGAGCTGTGACCTTTGTCCTGCAGTCTCATGCTTGGCGATGTCCTTGAGTCCCAGGGTTTCCACTCCTGCATCTGTTGATTTGGAAGGTTCACAAATCTGTAAACTGAGAGTATGATTTCGCTCCTGACTTCCAGCCGGTGTTTCCAGCAGCTTCAGTGTCCTTCCAGCACCTTAAAGACCACAAATCCAAAGCAGGACGCACCATCTTCTACCCATCTCTGCTCTTCCTTCACTCTATATAGATGACCTTTCCCTGCTCTGTGCCCTTGATATTCTGCTGGTAAGCAGGAACAAGGAAAAAGCCTGTAGTTTTGGCAACTGCATAGGTGCGGAATGTGTGGATGTGTTAGCAGTGTACCCTTAGGTAACTCACTTCTCAGATCTTCAGCTTCTTCATGTGCACACAGGATTGTTTATGAAGAATAAAAGAGGGAGCATACATAAAAAATGACTGTGGTGGGGGCTGGGGGTATAGCTTAATGGTAGAGCGCTTGTCTGGCATGCGCAAGTCCCTGGTTCGATCCCCAGGACAACAACAAAATAAAGACAGATTGTATAATGTATTATCCAAACCAGAACACGTCCAGAGTGAATGTGGCCATTGTTCATGATTATTCCATGACAAAAAGTTTGAAGACAGAAACTCAGGCTGTGCCAAGCCAAGCAGGGTATGTGCTCCTGCTGTGCATTTAGTGTTGTCACATGCTGTAGGTCCTCAATAAGTACTGGTCCCCTTCCCCCTCTTCCTGCTGTAGTGGTGTTTGTCTTCGTTGCTTTTTGACTCTGCCCTTCACTGTCTTTCCGTCTCTCCCCGTGTGTCTGTCCCTACCACCCTAGAGTACTGTAATGTTCTCCCCCCTGGGCTCTACGCCTGCTGTCGTTTCCCGTCTGTGTGCTGTTTCCAGGTTAATCTGGTGAAACTACATCCCTTCAACTGTCTTTTGGCTCATGAACCATTAACCACTGCCCGTGGCTTACTAAGTAGACTTACAACTCCCAGGGACGACGTGACCAGTCTTCCTGCCAAGGATCTAATAGATCTGAACTCAAGTGCTTACCTTTCCTCTACCATGTCCTGGGTAAATACGACCTTCACCCTGCTGCACTGTCTTCCCCGGCGCCTTGGCCCGTGTTGTCCTCCCTGTCCTCTGTCTGCACGCTGATCCCCTTGGCCCTTCAGGCTGAAGTGCAACTCTTCCCAGTCTCCCTTTACCCCTTAAATTCTCCAAAGAATGTTTCATTTGTAGCCTAGAGTGCGTGATGTACTCTGTTTTATATTGTAATTAATCAGGTTTATGTCTTCAGCTTCCCACAAGGAAAGGGGTTGGAAAGCAACAAGTATATCTTGCTCCTGCCTCTTGGCGTCAGATGTTCTAACATGAGAGGAGCTCATTAGATATTGGTTGAGTGAATAAATGAATGAAAATCACTTTTGCTCTGCCAGTAATTAAATACTGTTGTTGATTTCTTGAGTAACCAAAAGTTCCTAAAGAATATGGCAAGGATTCCTATTTATTTTGCTTTTAACTTAAAAGGTGGAAATCATTCATCAAGATTCAAAGCCATTTAAGATCAAAACTATTAAGTCAGTGAGAGTAAATTTTGTAAAATCACAGAACACTCTTTCCTGCACCTTTGCAGTGATATTAGCGTCATTTGCCTAAAAGGAGAAAATTATTTGGTAATTAGAGGAAAATGTCACTGGTCAAACAGCTGTATTCTGCTTATGCATATAGTGAAAACTGATCATTTGCTTATTCTTGGGTTGGGGAAAGTACATAAAATTGGCCTTGACCATCACTTCCCAAGCTTCAAACACATGAGACAACTTTTCTTTGCTTTTTTTCTTGCTTCTGCCCCAATTTAGCATGCACAGTTGTACATATTTTAAGGTAGTAAGGTTCAACTGTCTCTCTTAGCAGATTTGCTTTTGCAGCAGTATTGTACACTGTCAGTGAGGCAGCTTTTGAAGAGGGAACATCTGTGATGAAGAGAATGGGTTCTGTTCAGTTTTTTAAACAGTTTTTTTCTTACATCTCTTTATGAGAAAGCTGCGTGTTTGACTCCCAGGAGTGCTCTGGTATCATGAAGAGTCACACCTACTTAGTCTGCCAGTAAAGTGACAGTTCTACATCCCCTTCTCTTTAATTTTTTTATTCAAAAGGTCTTTTCCTTTGCATTGGCTAATTGCTCAAATAATTCTGTTAACTGCAATGAGGATTTTCTACCCCTTTTTATCTCAGCATGGGTTTTAGGAAGTGAAAATATAGGCAGTTAACTTTTATTGAATTTGAAACACTTAGGCCTCAGAATTAGCATAATTTTATGAAAATTATATAGAAACTGCTTAACTTAGCTGGCCATTAAAATATTAATAGAGTTACTGCAGAGTAGCTCATTCCCGTCCCTCTCAGGGCACTGTGGGATGTCCAGGCAGGCCACCAATCATCCTACTTCCTTAGTTACCCTAATGTCCTAAAGAAAGATAACCTGCAGTCTCAACTTCTGCCATCGAGTAAAGACTGTTGACAAAGAGAATAGAATTCTCACAGGTGGGAAGTTTGTCTCAGAAAGCAAGAATTTCACCTGTAGGCAGGCAGTCAGCATGTTTATTCAGTTCCTCTTCTACATAAGGCACAAGCAGAAGTGTGAGAGGACAGTGGGAACTGCCAGGCGTAGGCGCGGTCGTGTGAAACACACTATATAGTGGGAACGAGCCACTCTGGCTGTGCCAGCCCCTGCAGCCCCTGCCCTTTCTTCACCCCTGCTTAGCACAGTTGGCCTCAGGAGGAACACTTTAGAAAACACCCATGAGAGTTCTTTTATGCCTCCTCTAGCTGGGTCCTGGAAAATTCTAAACTCTTTGATCTGAGAAATTACAAAACTGAAAGAAGCCAAAGCAAAACACAAGACCAAAACAAAACCACAGAGGAGGCTAATTTTTAGGGCCTAAATATCTCTGGGGGTCATGCCTTCCAGTTAGCTTAAAGATCTTTGATCCCTTTAAGTGAAAATGTTTTCACATGGAGAATCCTCACAGATATTTTAAGGTTCTTTCAACAGGGTTCCTTTGATGCAAAAACCAAAGACTTACCCATTGTGAGTGACGGAGTATTTGGGTGGGGGCTGGTGGCCGCCTCTGTAAGGATACACACACCCAAGCGGACCCAGAACCAGCCAGAAGGAGCTGGTGACGCAGCTGTGTTGGGCTAAGGGAAGAACAGAAGTGTCTTCCCTGGGTGATCACGTTAATTGACTCAGCTCTGCTCCCAGACCTGGCTGTTAGATACCTAGCTTCCTTCACCACCTCTATTCTAGCTTTTCCTTCCTCCTTAACAATTTCAAGCACCTTTTAAGCAGTGAAAGATCTTCAAACAGCATCGTATATTTGAAGCCTTTCCTCTCTGCGTCCCCTCATCTGTGCCTGGGCCATATGTTCCCTGCATGGAATCACAAAGGTTCCTTAGAACACACTTTGAAAAACTCTGTTCTGCCTCTTAGCTTTGGCTTTCTCACACTTTACTTTTCCTGGTGACCTGTTATGGCTTCTTTAGTCTCCTGCAAGACAGTCTACTGGACTGTATCTTAATCTTTTGCACTAGACACACTATTTATGCACAGAATGGACTATTCTTGAATGAAGGGTCTACCTCTGAGCCCATCCGTTGTGGCCAAGGTGAGGCTGTGTTATATGGCTCAAAAGGTGGCAAGGTAAGTCTGTCCCTTCAACAGCGGCTGGGTAAGGCGGTGGCTTGCAGCAGCCACCATGACTGCCGCATGATGAGAATGGAGCAAGTATCCCAGCACCTGTACTAGGACTCTGGGCAGGGAGAGGGATGAAGCAGCCGTAGGTCAATGAGAAGGAGAGAATAGGCCGAGGGTTAAGAAAGAGGTGCTGAGTAGCTGTTAGGGGTCCATGGACTAGCTTTACTTATGCAAGTAAGGGCAATTCAGGAGCTTGGTCTTGGGCACTTTTGAACACTCAACAACAAATACAGAAGTGATTCTTGCCAGTGTGATTAATTAGTCCCAAAGTGGGTGTGGTCTGGGGGACAGAGAAAACAAAAAGTAACCTTCGTGCACTTCTTTGTGAAAGTGTGGAACTGGCTTTTTAAAACTGTGCTCTTCCCATTTTCATGATGTCAGGTATGAAATGCCAACTCCCTCTCCCTTTAAGAGTTCAATTCTTAGTCCCTGTAAGAGGTAAAAGTTGCTTTTGTGACGAGGAGCCACTGGTTGGCAGGATGTCTGGCAAAGGCCTGTCAGTCAGTGTGGGATTGCGCCGCCACTGCCGTGACAGAAACTCAGTCTTAGAGCTAGGAGGAGGAAGTGTGATGCCCCCAGCCACAGGACGCTGACTCTGGCCCTCAGGGAGCCCTGGGCCTCCAGCGGGGACAAGACCTGATTTCAGGATCCCGTTGGATGTGGTTTTATGACCCTGTGAAAAATCCAGCTCTGATCCCTGGAATTTGAGCAAAGCACTAAAAACTGTTTGTCCTCACAACTAATATTTGAAGACCTCTCCCTCCAAAAGGGAATTAGTTTGAAGATTTTCAGTTGTAACTTTGGCTCTGACACAGGCTTATTATGCAATTTGTTCCACTTGCATAGCCTTCTAGTTTCTCTTTCTGTGAAAGGATCATTACATAATTAAAACACGCCGGATTGGGAATCCCGGTAAAGCATTCCAAACAACCTATGTATTATCCATTGTCTACTCTGGGTTCCAGCACAAGCAAGTGGGTGCAACATGTTGGGAATTGGGGAAAATATATTTTACACTGTAGTGTACATTTTCAGATTTGCAATTTCATGTGTGAAAACTAAGCAGCACGTACAGATGATGGTTGACGCTACAAACCCCCTTCACAGTGAGCTGGCTGTGATACCACTGATGATTGTGTGTCTCAGACGGGTTGGGCCATCATGACGCTGCCAATTCATTATGCTTATTGCAGCAGATAGCACCATCCCTATGGGCCACCCTCCACAGAAAGTGGTGACCAACGCAATATCATTTAATGGAGTTTTTTAAAGCCCTTTTATAATAATGTTATTGAATGGATACTTCTGATATTTGGACTTTCAGAAGAATGATATTTGACTATAGTCAAGAGAAAATGTTGCTGGTTTTATGATAAACAGTATTTCATGTGTATCCTGCCCCACCTAAAGGGTGCCTCATTCAGGGATTGCAGATGATATTATGTCACTGTACAGGACATTTCCTGATTATACAGGCTTTTTTGTTGAAGAAAACTTTAAACGTGGTTCCAAGCTCGCAGAGCTTTTCTAAGCTTACTGTTAACTAGAGTTTTATCTCGTCACCCTACTTCCTTTTAACCAAAGATGAAGAGGTTCAAGCAATTTAAAATACCAACCTGATTATGTTACTTCCATATTTAAAATCGTTTAGAGAATCTCCAACCATAGCAGTTTTGCAGTCAGTAGTACAGATATTCCTAGTCATACATGAAATGATTTTATGAATATAATATAGAATGTTTTTATTACTTTTACTGTATATTTTCAAAAAATTACTGTACATTAAAATAAAGTTATAGAATAGGTTACATATTATTATATACTAAGAATGAGTTATACATTATGAAAAGTAATATCTCTCTATATTATTGCACTTTAATAATATGTATATATCAACAATGGGTATTATTACTTATGATAAATAAAGTGAATCAATCAATATAGATTCATTTTTAAAATACCAACTGGTAGTATAGTTGCTCATAAATATGAGAACTCTCATAAGGATAGTAATGGATGACTAAAACTTACAAAATGTTAGAGAATATGAAAATACTCATATCAGAGACTATGAAAAATATTAGAGAATATGACTCCTCAGCATGTCTCCAGCTTTTTATGCAGCCACACTTCACTTTGGTCCCTTCACAATTATTTTCTGCTCCTTAAAGATGCCTAACATTCATGCCTTCCATTCTTGAATAAAGTATTGACTTAATCACATATGCTTAACCTTAGGAAAGTCACATAAACTCTTTGGGCTTTCTTTTCGTCATCTGAAGAAACAAATGGGACTAAAAAATAAAAGGGCTGCCACTCAGCAGGAGTTTCTTAAGGAAAGGTCCCGGATACAATAGTACTGCATCAATTATAATAAATGATACAGATAGGGGACTATAATACTTTATTCTTATGTGTCTCATGGTATGTAACGAGTGATCATCAAGGAATAATGAATGACTACCACTAATGTTCAAATTTGAAACAGCATTTTATTAATTAAGGAAGCATTCATGGAATGCCAGTGCCTACTACAGAAATATATATTTAAAAGATGACCTTTACCCCATCAAAAGCTCAATCTAGTGAAGAGGTGATTGCAATATAAGTTATAATGTTTCTGTCTTTTAATAGCGATAAGTAAGGAGCATTAACTCAACAGGAAGCTCCCCAGAACAAGCAATGCTCTGTTGTGTCTTTCAGGAAGAGGAGGGGTAAGTTCATGGCAATGTGAAGAAGGGCTCTGCTGACTGAGAGCCTGGACAGCACTGTCCCACAGGGAAGGACTAGAACACAATCCACAAATGCAACCCAGATTCAATAAATGCACGACGGAAGGGATGGAGTTAATTCTAATAATATATTACACTTAATTCAACCAATACTAAATATCATTATTTAATAGGTTTTGTGGTTTTATTTAATAGGTTTAGTAGGTTTTAATTCTTTCAAAGTATGAGATATTTTACATTCTTTATTTTGTACTGATTCTTCAAAATCTGGTATGTATTTTACACTTATAATTCATGTCAGTCTGGACTAACCGTATTCCAAGTACTCAATAGCACATATGTTTAGTGACTACGCAGTAAGCTGGGAGTTCTTTGATCTGCCTGCTGCACGGGTTGTGCATGGATACTGGCGGAAGATGAAAGGGAGATGTAGTCAGATACGAGAATGCCAAGGCTTTAGATGCCAAGGTAGCGGAGTCTCAGTTTAATCATGAAGGCATCCAAGCATCATGGCGGCTCTGAAACATTTAATACTGTACAGGTATAATTTGAAGATTGGAAGGATTCTGCTAGCAACTATAAAACAGTTGATCAGGATGGCACAGTACAAAGCTGTGCCTCTCAGTGTTGTGTTTCTCCGTGGTGCTTGATGGAATTTTCATATAAACACAAGCAATTAGTTGACAGTGCTTCTCAATTTTATGAGTTTTAACCACTTTCTGGTTATTTATGGCAATTAATGGTTTAGTAGAAGAGGAAGTAAGAATATCAGTTTTAAAAGAGAAAAAGTTGAGGTGTGGCCACTTTTAGGCTTCAGCTCAGCAGCTCATCCTGTGAATTTTCCAGTCAAACAGATCTTTCCTCCAGTGAACTACCCCTCACAGGCAGCTTAACATCACCAAAGCATGTGTGCTGGCCACCTGTCCTTCTGGTGATACGTCGAAGAAAAATAGCCCACTGTCTCCCAAGTACCTGCTTTGCCAGTGCAGTCCTACCCTTAAAATCTAGATAACAATACCTTTGAGGTACTTTGAGGTAAAAACTGATTTTTCCTGTCAGTTTTTGTCAAAAGTCAAATGTCTTGAGCAGGCTGCATATTTTTTCACCACATTCTGCCTGTAATTGCATTCTTTGTTACCCTTTCCCCTTTATGGCAGAAGACAAACTTCCTGAATTCATTTTGTTCTTGGGATTGCCAGCTGTGCAGGCTCCTTTTTTCTGCTTTCTGCTCTGCCTTTGTGCATTCTGCTCTGTGGCATCCTTTGAGTTCCACTGTGTCCTTGACTATGATGTCACAAGTCAGTAAATAATTCATGTGCAGGAGGAGAACAGATGAACATGGAAACTTCAACCAGTGCTCTTGCAGCATCACTTGCAGTATCGCCTCCTCCTCCTGCTGCTCCGGGAGCTCCCAAGCCTCTGCTCATGTCGCTGAGTCTCATGCTGGTACCTCACATGGATGAGGAGCAGCGCACAAGCTGGGGCCAAAAGCACAGTGAGGAGGGAAGGTTCCCAGAGTGTCAGTCCTCAGATGGCTGGAGTCTGTTCCCTCCCCAGGAATTACCCAGTTCCCTTGTTCCTACAGCCCAGAAAGTGGCTGAGGCATGAGGTGACTCCCGTGACCATCAGTGAGGGGCATGAGGTGACAGGGTGGCCCTGCCTGTTTCTCCAGTCATTTCTTGGATCTTCCATTTTAGGCCTAAATTCTAGGCTCTAAAATGTCTTAAGTTTCACAACCAAGTCCTAGGACACATGACCTTGAATGATTTATTTATTTTGCTCAAATTGGAGCCCAGGAAATTCAGGAAAGGTTGTGGTTTGATGAGATAGTAAAGGTAGAATCTATATTTCAAAAAGCCTTAACTCTGCTGTGCCAGCTGTGAATAGCTGTTATTTTTTCTTTCTCCATCATGTACATAGTTTACTGAATTATTTGAAAAGTCCTTTTCTTCTTTCTTTCTTTAAGCAAAGAATCTGTATTTTGAGTTAGATACTGCTGGGAAGCCAGTGCCTGTCTGGCATCTGTCCATGGTGCTTGAGGGGCATTCAAGGGTGTTGTGGAAAAGTACAAAGACCACCCCGCCCCAAAAGCCACCACATCTGCTCTTTTTGGTGGGGATGGAGTAGACAATGCTACTGTGAGGCAAAGAAGATTTGGACTGTGACCATGTTTCCCACTGTGACATAAACCACTAGGCAATTAATCTTTTCAAAGGTAAAATACTTTTTATGACCTCTTCATCACACACAGTCATAGAAGAAGAAAAAGTAAAATTGCTCTGGAAAACTTCAACAAGGAGGTGACTCCTGTTGCTCTTGTCAATTACCTTCTTTCAAAGGTAGATTAGAGTGATTAGAGATAAAGCCTGAGTGTCCCTAAGGGGGTTTCCCAAAGAAAAGAGAAAATCCTCCAGACTTCCCCCACCTGGTAGGGAACATCAAAGGCCTTCCAAGAGCTTTGTTTCACTAGAGAAGAAAATATTGATTGAGCACTGACTAGGAGTTACAGTTGTCTTTGTATGGGCAAAGAAAACAAAAGTTTCATTACTGGAGAAATAAATAGTAAGGTAGGGGGAGGACCCAACCAGCTACTGTTGCCTTGCTGGGTCCTCTTCTTTGATCAGAGATTTTTAATTGTCCTTTTAATATGGAGTAAGTGAAGATTTCTCAGGCAGATCTCAATTAAGATACTTATTTCAGTGAAAAATGGGTAGAAATTAAACTCCTGAAATAAAACCAGCACCACTGTCAATCATATAAGAAATGAAATTCTTGGACGTTTCATTTAGATGGTAGCTTTTCATGACTGGTGGTGAGTACTCCATGACACAAAGCAGGGGCAAAAGCACTTGGAAGAGGAGGAAGAATCTGATGAACTTCAATTGGATTGTCTTGGAACAAAGCAGAGATTATTCCCCTTGAGCCCATTTCCTGGTATGATGATGTTGAATTGATGGGGGGATCCTAATTATTACTGTGTAGCCTGCCTGCATGCGTGTATTCAGTCATTTACTCATTCATTCACTCATTCAGTCATTCCTCAGGTATAAAATGAAGCTCTGCAAAAAATTAGACTGTCTTCTAGACACCAGCGATTTAAAGATGGTGGCTGACACGCAAGTGTCACTGGGGAGCCTGCTCCTGGGTCCTGATGCAGCAAGGAGCTGGACCCTCACTCAGGGATCCTTGTGTTTATTTTGTGCCCTTGATAAAGGAGTTCAGTCAAGCCACATGGGTGCCCATATAGAAGTATAGGTGGAATGTATTATACCTATAGGAGAATTGCACCTTCAAAGAAGATGGGCAGTGTCCCAAAGACGTGTGCCAAATGTGAGTTTGGATACATTTTGAAGCACACAGAGTTACTCCTGGAGTTCAGGGAACTGTGATGATTATCACTGTTTATTTACACAATGCGTGTGTTCATCAGTATTCCTTTGGGGATTGCTTTGGAATGTCCGTATCTCAAAGTTTTTCTTTTCCCTCAGGAGCCTTAATCATATAGGAATCTAAATCAGGTCTCAGCCCAAGAACAGAGGGTCTTTAAAGAATTTCTCCCTTTCTGATATCATTGGGTGTAGGC
This sequence comes from Chinchilla lanigera, assembly GCF_000276665.1. Taxonomy (NCBI): domain Eukaryota; kingdom Metazoa; phylum Chordata; class Mammalia; order Rodentia; family Chinchillidae; genus Chinchilla; species Chinchilla lanigera. The sequence continues at coordinate 17,152,145 of NW_004955436.1, read as the reverse complement.
CATGCCACCCAGGAATGCTGTATGCCTTGTCTTGGTGGCCCGATATCAGAAGGACTTGCACGGTGTGTGACCTTAAAGCGTCATTGTGCTTTGTGGGATTGCTTCAGGTCCGAGACTTACAAATGATTAAATGTACCATATTGAAATCTTTGTTTCTTTATTTAACTATAACTGGCACAACATACTATTTTGGAACACTCTACCTCCCCTTTGTCCCTCAAGCCTGCAAATGTCTACTAGCTGCCTAACATGAAGAGGTGGGATCCTAGTTGCAAAAGTTGGTGGAGAGTAGTCACATACAATATGAGGCTGTAGGTGCCTATAAGGTGTGAGGGAAACCAGCAGACAAGATGCTGTGTAGACGTTATTCCATGCAAGATTGTTTTTCTAAATAAAATTTCCTTTCATCACTGCAGGTCTCTGTGAGGGCATGTGTTATGTGTCTCTAAAGATGGAAGAAGAAACATCTGAAATATTTCAAAACAGCTTTTCACTTTGTTTTGCAGGTGGCCATGTTAGTTAGAATCCTGCCAGGGAAACTATGCAGGGCATGTGCATATCTTTGAGATTTTTCTGATTGGAAGGGAAGCACATTGTCAGACAGCAAGTATATCAAATAAGGTTTTCAAGTGGGAAACAGTGGCCTTTCTCTGCTAAACGCCCTCTTCACGTGCTGTGTTCCGAGGCCCCCATCTCACTCCCTGCTCCTCTGATACCTTTGTAGCAAAGGAAAAATCTAGGTTTATAGCTCAGGCCCCCAGAGCAAACAACAGATTAGCATGAGAAAAGCATACAAAAGTATGTAAGTTTATGGAGACATAGGAGCCTTCACACACACACACACACACACACACACAAAATGAAGCCCCTCCCCCAAAACAACCTATGTGTTTGTTACCTTAGGTTTGACGAGAAATGCATAGCTGTGAGGAAGAAACACAGCAAGGCCTGTTTGTTTAGAGGCTCCTCTTTGTCTTCAGTGACCAGGATGCTTCTTTGCTTTGAGAATAAGGAGGGCTTCTCTCCTATGAGGTCTTCTCACCTGCTTCCAGGGAAGATCCGAAGGCCCTTTGCAGGTTTAGACTCTGTTTTAGAGGAGATAGGACTGAGGGGATGGTGAAATGGCCTCTGGAAGCTTCCCTTTTCTCAGGTGGCTTTGGCTTAAAATATTTGGGGGTAGCATGCCCTAACCTCCATCCCATTTTAATTACTTTGTAAGCAATACACTCAGAATGGAATGTAAGGTTTTTACGGGAACATTTGGTTTTATTTGGTGAGCCTGGGAAGCCTCTCTGGGCTTCTAAGGCTGTGCCAGTTCTCCGGAGTGGAGCGTATAAGGCTGATGTCCCTCCTGGTGACCTTCACTGCCATCTGGGCCCGGCCCTGCGTCTGTCCGGCTCAGCTCAGCAGGGCAGGGCCTACACTACGCGTGTGCGGATGCCTCATTCGAACTCCACTTCTGTGACTCACGCCATCTGTTGGTAATTTGTCGTTGCTCTGGAGCAGGGTTTCAAAGGGTCTGATCTCTGGCAGCACTCCACAAGGTGTACTGACTGTGACTTCCTGAGCCCCTCTTCCCGTTCGGCTGGTGGCCAGGACCCAGCACTGAGTCAAGCTGCCGTGAATGTAATGATGTTGTTCTTTGCACTTAGAGAGCTTCCCACACAATGCCTGCCCCCTCTTGAGCCAGTTACACTCTTGGTGAGACTTGTTTGAAGTTCAGCCAAGCTGGCAGCCGTGGGGTTCCACTTTTACAACCTCTAGCAACAGTAGGCTTCAGTCCTTTGTGTCACCAGGCCATCTGCTTAGCTTTTTCCCTCGCAAACTGTAAGCAAAATGAGCCGTCTAAACCAAAAACACCCCTTTCAACTAAAACACGTTTTCATCAAGTCGACCTAAATGCCTCACAAGTATATTCCTCTTGAACAAATTTTATTTTCACCAAGAAAACAGGCAATCATAATATCCTCTCAGAAACACCAATGAAGGAAGTATTGTTGCTATTGCTGTTTTTTATATTTAAGGAATATATATATATTTTTTAAATATACTTTTATATCTAAGGATCTAAACAAGTAGTGGACCATGACTGTTCTACCGAAAAGGGTGAGCCTGCAACTGAACCTCGCTACCTGGCTCCATGGTGTAAGAGTTTGGCTTTTCTGTGTACTTCCTCTACCTCTCAGCATTAACTCATTGCTTTGAGTTTCAGTACCTTTGACTAATCCCTCAGACCTTGATATGGCACCGTACACCCATTGGCAATTCCTGTTCGCTTTCCTACCCCAAAAATATTTTTGAGCACCTGCTGTGTATCTTGCACCACACTGGGTGCTGAGATCACAGTGGCGCAGAGGTCTTATGTTGTGGAACTTATAATGGAGTTGACACTGCATTTGTTCATTTAATAAACCTTTACGGCATATAGGACTGAGCTATGTGAAGAGCTCACAGGTCACCTTTCCAGTGTATTGGGCCTTTCAGGAGGCTAATAATCCAAAGAGTTGGACACCAGCACCAGTGTTTGGTCTGTATGTCCTGGCTAAACTGTTAAATTCTCTTTCCCTTGGTTTCTTTATCTATTTTTTTAATATTTTAAAGAGAAAGAAAATAAATCGGACTCTCAAAACAAGATAATAGGAGAGTTACAATAATTAATACATTGCATGTTGTGATTTTCATAATAGTTACTCAGAGTATAAGAGATAGGCATGAAATATGGTCCACATAATATTAGCATAAACCTTTCTTTTCAGTGAACTAAGAGAAACTAGCTGTATAACGATCTTAGCCATCTTATGTATATTGAATGGATGATGTACAAGGCTACCTCCTGCTCTGGAAAAATACTTCATACTTTAACTGAATTTAGCTTCAAACAAGACTGAAGTTTAGAAATGTGGGGGAAAAGAAAAGTTTGGGTTCATGAGAAAGTCAAAGAAAAGAACATAGAGAAGTATATTAGCAAGAAAGCTGTTGTCAGCAAGTAACAGAAAATCTGATGGGTAATGACTTGAAAACTTAGAAGTGTATTTTCTCACACACAAACAAGTCACAGGGTAGTTCTGGTGTTATTTCACTTGCTCCGCACTGCCACCAACAGCCAAATTGCTTTCTAGGTTTCCGATGTTCCACCCTTTGTGTACTGACCTTTCATTCTCAAAGTCATTGCTTTGCAATTACAAAACAGCCCCTGATCCCCAGAATTATTTTCTCCCAGAGTGTCCCAAACAGGAAGGAAACGATAAGCGAAAAAGATGTTCTTCCTACCATAGCACTTGCTTTTGTTTTGTTTGTTTCCCCACCCACCCAAAAGGAGCGCTCCCAGCCAACCTCCTTTTGTATCGCTTTGGTTAGAAGTGGGTTATATGCCAAGCTCTAAGCCAATCAAAGCTCACTCTTTGGATCTGAGCAGGAAGGTTCTCTTTTTGAGGTCAGAGGATCTATAGCAGTTATAAAAATCTATATTAAATCTGCAGAGGAAAAACTGAGTAGGCAAGTAATGGTATTTGTCATGGAGAAATTTGTTTGGAAGCAAACACTCTAGTAATTGTCATTTATCCCAAGAAAAACCTTCCTAAAGAAACTGTAATTAGTAGGAATCCTCAACACATTCCTGCTGGGAAAGATAAGATTCTGGAGAAACACTTTTTTGCCCACAAAGATTCTTCAACAGATGAAATTGATTGTTCCTGAGTGAGAAAAGCACTAAGAACCTTGTGAATACCCCAGGACTAGCCTGTGTTTGGGTGGAAAAGGATCAGTTACAATTTCCCGTTCATCTTCCATTCAGACACTGGCAAAGTGTTACCAGAGATGGGTACTTGCTAGGGCAACATAAAGGGCCTTGGTCATGGAGTCTTTATTACACTGGGCACCATGACACAAAGATGAAAACACATCCCTCAAGTGCTGACTACTTGAGTTTAAAACAACCATAAGAAATAAGCATTATATTCACACTTTACAGGTCATAAATATTTAGAGATGTTAAATGAGAGCTTGGGTGTCTATTAGGCAGTAAGTGACAGAGTTGGGATTGATATTTAGATCTAACACTATAACCCTTGTTGTAAGAAATTTACGTATATGGTTATTATGTTATAATGCCATAAGTAGCACATCTGTTGATCTTAATACAGCAGAAAAGTAGCTGAAACATGATAAAACTTTTTCCTTTAGCAAGCCTGCTGTTTCTACATAAAGCATATAACCAGAGATAGCCTTTCTCCCTGGGACATAAAATTATGAAATCACCAACCTGAGCACCTTCCAGTCCCAGCCCCTTCCTTCTGGACCAATGACGAGTAGAATTTTCCTAACACTTACTACCTGTGGGAAGGAGCATTTGTTCTGGTATTTAATTTAGGGTTTTGTTTTTTTTTGTCATGAACCAAATTTTTTGCAAAATTCAATAAAACAAACAGCAGTCAAACCACATTCAAGCCCAAATTTTGTATGACCAGATTCACTGGTCAACTTGCTGAGGAATGTGTTTCTTCTCAGGTTCTACACTTTCCACAGCTCCTTACCAATATCCAGCCACCCGGCCACCAGCCTGCAGACCTCAGAGTCTAATTCCCAGGGTTTCCACAGAGAATTAGTTGCTGTTGAAGTGGAAAGAGAGCCCCTGAAAGAGATAGGCCCTGATCAGACCTCAGAATCACTATTTCAGCGCAGAGCCAGCCCAAGCCCTAAGTGAAAACCCTAGCCCTCCTGAACAGGACTGAACTATTTTTGAGTCAGTGGAGCCCTTTCACCCCTCAGCCCACATCCCTGACTTGAATCTGACTTGCTTGACAGCTTTTCCCCTAACAAGTGTTTCCACTGTGCTTATCGTGTGTCAGCCACTGTTGAAGGAATTTGTAAATGTGAATTCACTTAATCCTCAAAGCAGCCTTAGGAGGCAGGTCCTATCCTTGTTGCTGTTTTTTATAAATGAAGAAACTGAAGCACAGAGCATTTAATCATATACCCCCAACCGCATTGATGGGCTTTGATCTGTTCAGCATCTCTCTTCCTCCAGGGTAAAGAGGAAAAGAAGAGGGAAGGCCTTAGGATGGGCAGGAGTGAGAAGAGCGTGGGCAGAATGGAGTTTCAGTCCAGAGAAGTGAAAGTACTGGCACGAGATAGCAGTCACATCTCAGAAAGAACAGGGATTCCCATCACTGGTGAGGGAAAACAAACTCAAGACTTAGTGGCAGTGTTGGTATGTAAAATGAGAAAATAGAGTCAAAGTCACATGTGGTATCAAAGTCAAACTCGCATCCAAGGACATGGTAATGTGTCTATAATGCTACTACTATATAATGTTTTATTTTTTAATTCAGTACTTGGAGATTGATGTCAGAGCCTTCACTCTGAGGCCTTTTTTCATTTTTCACTTTGAGACAAGATCTCGCTAAGTCTTAGGTGCCCAGGCTTGTTCAAAATTGTGATCCTCCTGCCTCAGGCTCCCAGAGTGCTGTAATTACATATGTGCACCATTATATCTAGCTATAAATGTATTATAAACCAGCACACATTGTCATTATTAATAATAACAAAATATCTATGCTTTTTTGAATCTCTTCTATATGACAGTTTGCATATGTAACTTTTTCACAACTGCCAGGGGAAGGCAGTATTACACTCATTTTTCAGATGAAAAAAAAAATAAATAAAATTTCAAGGAGGTAAAAGGACTTGCTCATACTCTCATAGCTAATGATTGGCAGAGCCAGATTTTACATCCAGTTCTAACTGTAAATCATTGGTCATGTTTTGCTAAGCCACACTTCTAAGGATAGTGACCAGACATCATTAGCAGGATGGCTTTGGAGAATCCTAAACTGGTACACAGAGTCTCTGTGTGCCCAAGAAGTCTCAAAGTAGTGGCACCCACAGGTGAAAATTGAGCTAGTTTTTTTTTAATTGCAAAAATGCAAGAAAGATAATTAACCAGCTGTTAATTAGCTGCAAAACACTTTGTTTTCATAGAAGTGGTAATAACTTAAGCATCTCTGCAAGAGAGGTATGTGACATGGCTTCGGAGAAGATGCCCCTGCTGAGAACTCAGGACTGTCCCAGGGTACCTTCCCCCTCTCACATCAGCTTGGATGTGGTCTGCCAAAGGTGGAGGGCTGTTACTGAGCCTCACGCCTATCTGATGTCCCGGATGAATGACCCACTGGAGTTATTGGATTCTGCCAGTGTTATTTCCATGCTAGATCTACAGAAAGTTTGTGGGAAAATGGAGCTGGTTCTACAGACCAGGCTATAGGCTGTTTTCACAATTTCATATGACTTGTATAAATAAATTAGTTCCCTTTTTATTAGAAGAATCCTCACTCCAGCTTCTTCTCTGTCCTTGATAAGCAAAAAATTGATTCTGTGGGAACATTTGCAGTTGCATGCATAGATGCGAAAGCCTCCCTGAGTGTAGAATTGGATTCTATCTGGTATAGTCACAGTGTAAGAAGAAGATAATAAAGGCAAGTAATTCAAGGGTGGATCATGGTCAGGAGTGGCATTCTAATAATGCCAAATGAAATCATGAAAATAACAGTGATAGTTTGCTAGAAAAGAAAGCCCATGCGTTTTTGAAATTGGCAAGGTGTGTGCCTGTGATTATAGACTGCTTGGAAACCTGGCCTTATCTTTCTTTGAATGACCTGCCAATTAAAAATAACCAGATAAAGTGTCCTAGACTACAAAATTCCAGGAATCTTTTGACCAGGTGATGTCTCTTCTTTCAAGGTATCTGCACTTGATCTTAGCCAAAAGGCCAAGAAGCAATCTGTCAAAATATCTGATCTTAAGTCACCCCAAATTAACTTGTGTATTTTACTTAGCAATAAGCAGTGATAATATAGGTGTTGTTAAAGCACTGATACAAGGCAGTGAGAGAAGATTTTCTGAGACTTGCTAAGAAAAAAAGAGTTCTTTATTGCCACCTGGCTATTGTTCAGAATATTGTCCTAGAATATCTGTCTCACTTCCTCTGTGGGTAGAATAAGAAAAGTAATCCCCTATTGTGTGGAGGTGAAGGAATATTTAGTGGATAGAGGTTTTCTGGACAGAGTTGAAGTTATGAGAGAAAAAAATCCAGCAACAAGCATGTGTCATCTTCGTTTGACGGTCTTGTCTGTGAATGCTAGATGTTCATGCAGTTTGACCCAGAAAGCCTTCCCCATTCATGCAGTAGGTATTATCAATCACACACCTTTACAAGAATGATGCATACATGGCATTCATACCCCAAATCTCCCTCTTGTTCCCAACATAGACATAAGTAATCAATCACAGCTCTCTTCCCTGACAAGCTTGGTTTTGATATCAGAGTCCTTCTCACCTCAGTACCCCAGCGAAGTCCTCTCAAACCTGGACAGATGGCCCATACTGAAACATGTTTACTTCACCAGGGTAGCCCGGGTAATGCAAAAGTGAATAAAACAGTGCCGGCCCTCCAGCTCACAATCTATTGAGAAAAACAAAGTTAGCAACCATTATTGCAATATTGTGAGGTAAAGTATGGAATTTATATGCTAATGGCACTAAGACAAAAATGAAAGAATAAGTGTCTATTCCTGAAGGACGTAGGGAGTGTGTCTAGAGGGCATGAACATGAGCAAGTTCAGAAGGGTAAAAGAGCTCCCATCTCAATCAAATCAGGCAGTGCATGGGCCTTCTACAGACTATGGCCAGGAAACTGCTTTCTCCACATAGGTCTGAGTGGAGCTGTGGCTGGAGGCGAGGGACAGACTTCAGGTCAAAACCTTACCTTGATTGCCAGGAAAGATGTTAAAAGAATTTTCTGTAAGGCTGGGGATATAGCTTAGCAGCGCAGCACCTGCCTGGAAAGTGCAAGGCCATGAGTTCAATTCCTCGTACCAAAAAAAAAAAAAAAGAAGAAGAAGAATTTTCTGTAGAAGAATTCACAGAATGAGACATGTGGCTTCCTTGGTGTCTACGAGATGGCCACAAGGGCTCCTTGAATTCACGGCACCCTGCGTGAGTGGCCTATGAAAATGTAGGTGATGCATGTCGTGGCTATGTGCTTTAGTAGTGTCACTGCTTAGAACACACGTACTGGGTGCCATAGCAGTAAAAGATACAGAGAGAAGGCTCTTGCCCTCAGGGGTTTTATTTGACATGCCACAAAACACCACTAGCATCACGGTATGGGCTGGAGAACTGACTTAACTGTGCGGGCTGGGGAGATGTGAGGACTTTAGAAGACTCCTGGGATCTGGACATCCTTGAAGGGGCTTTGTGATACTTTGCATAATCAAGTTAATTCTCCTTTTGTGACATATAGAAATTCAGTTTGAGATGCACAGACTCCTAACTTGTGTTACCATAGAGGCTTTTTCACAAGCCAGAGCCCTTGAACTTGCATTCACTCTGCGAATTTGTTGTATTTAAATAAATAGGCTCAGCTATTAACCTCATAGACCTATCTTGAGAGAAGAAACCAATCAGTAATATTGGTATCACAAAATTAGCATCATGAGGGCTTAGCAGCCACTGTCACTTTTCATTAGGAGTAGAGGACTGCACTTCCCAAAGATACTGAACAGTACTCAAGTTAATATTATAGTGATTGCTTCCATTTGTACAAGAGAGTTGGCAAAACACTTTCCCTCATACATGTTATGTCATTTGATATAACAACAATTCAAGGGAGAGGGAAAGATGCTATTAAATTTATTTTAGTGATAAGTAGTGCCACTTTCCAGAATCTGGATTTTAAAAGAAATTTATATAAACAAAATGCAACAAAGGATTGAATAGTTATCTGCGGTAAGGATTTGAAGACATTAAAGTTATTAGCTCTTTCCCACCTGTGGCAGTTAAATTATAGGAAAGTCATGCAGAGTTTATAAGAGAGCCCTTTAATTCTCCAGGTGAACAAGCACCCAAAGATGAACCTAGGAAAACACTGTGTCTTACAGGGACCAGGCAGCATGAAATTTGAGGATAATCCAAATTTGAAATGTTGTATTAATCTACAGCGCACACTTGTAAGTACAAAATGTAGTACTGAAAGAATGAAAAAGAAGTCAGATCTTTAAGAAACTGAAGGAAAGAGGTTGAAATGAACAAAGATGAGGAGGGAGAAAGGAAAGGTTCTAGCTGCGGAGGAATGGCAGAGAGGTGTGGAGGGACATAATTAGTAGAATCCACCATAGGAGAGGAATTGCAGGGACTGTTGTTTCTTTTTCTAGACATGTTGATATGTGCGACAGTGGAGTGTACTGAAATGACATCTATTTATGCAGTAGTACAAAAAAGAACCCATCTTCTAGATTTCAAGTATGTAGAGTTTCATGGTGATTTGAATTTTCCCCTTGGGGCTCTCCACTAAATTTACTGCTTCTTTCATTTTATTGATACCATAATGGAGTTTGATACACTCTAATTTGAAAATTAAAATGTGGATTTATTTCATAGATCAGTACAAAGTCAATCAAGGGAAACTACTGCCCCTCCCAAAGCTTAGTTGTACAGAATGATAATTGCTTTGGAAAGAAATAAACAAGTTTGGGATAAGGGTGTTCTTTGTTCTCAACCAATGAAGCCGTCCCCAAAGTGAGGCTCCACATCCAGAATTTTCCTACAGTAGCATTTGAGTGTTTCAATCCTGCAAAGAAACCACGGGAAATTTGATAGCTGTTCTCATTTTTTGAACACTTTGGGAGCTTGCAAATATCATCTATAAACCTGACAGCAACAGAGTTGATGAATGGCCTCACTGAGGTTATTTTGTGAAGCAAAGAAGTTCATCAGCTAGGAGCACAGGCTTTTAAGATGTATGGGTCTGTGTTCAGGTCACAAAGATCAAGGTTCAAATCCTTGCTTCTGCTTACTAATTGATTCAGCCTAGAGAAGTTACTGAAGCCCTCCATGTTTCATTTAATTTTCCCTCTAGTTTTGGCTGGGAACTAGATGAGGTGATTCATTTGAGCCATTCAGCACAGAAACTTGCACATAGTAAGTACTGAATACAAAAGTGATTAGTGAGTGCTTGTATGTGAAGTTCATAAAGTAACAGTTAACATCTGAGCAATTTATATGCTCATATACTGTTTTACATTTTGAAACTCATACAGTACTTTCAATAACCATATAAGGGAAGGCAAAAGATTTTAAATGAATTTCAAGAGTTAGCCAGCTGTGAAATTAAAAGAAATAGCGTTCCCAAAAGGTCATCCTGACTAATACCAGTTGCTAGATCATGGATTCCCAGAATCACACAGCTTCAAACATCTGCTAGAAGGACTCACAGAACCCCAGTGAAAGCTGTGTTATTCATGATTACAGTTTATAACAGGAGGATACTGATTAACTCAGTCAAGGGAAGAGGCATTTAGAGCAGAGTATAGAAGGGTCTGGATGTGGGGTTTGCAGTTGTTCTTTCTCCCTGGAATATTGCCCACCAGGGAACTCATCTGAGCTTTGGTGTCTAGAGTTTTAGGGGGCCTTGCAAATGTACCCATGTGGCTGACTTTCCATCTTCAGTGCTTTAAGGAGGCTGAACTGATGGTAGGTGGCTGTGTTAGCTTTCTGTCACTGTGACAAAATACTTGAGATAATCCACTTAAAAAGAGAAAACCTATATTTTGGCTCGCAGTTTCAGAGATTTCAGGCCATTGTTAGTTGGCTGCATTGCTCTGGGGCAATGAGGTTGCGAGGCAGAACATCACAGTGGGAAGCACATGGTGGAGGAAAACTGCTTATCACCTGGCATTCAGGAAGCAAAATGAGAGAGGAAGGGGCCAGGGTCCCCATATCCCCATCAAAGGCATGCACCCAGTGACCTAACTTCCTACCGCCTGGCCCCACCCTTGAAAGGTGGCCTCACCTTGCAATATTACCACAGGTTAACAACCAAGCTGGAAAAAAAAAAAAAAAAAAAACAACAAGCTGACACTTAAAATCTAATTGATAACAATGGACCAAGGGCCCCATTAGAAATCACACGGTGAGACTCTCTGGTGACCAGAACCCCCATGCAAACAAAGACACTCCTATGAACCAAGACCTTCCAGGCCTGGAGTGCACCTTCCAGAAGCCAGACCTGTCTTTAATAAAGTTAGTTCTTGACTACTAATGTTATTCCCATTTTGTAGGTGAGGAAACTGAAACAGGGAAAGGTTAAGAAGCTTACCTAAGAACTCCTAGTTGATAAATGAGAGCCAGGACTCTAGTCCAAGTAGTCTTGTCCTAGAACATGTAAATATTACTGCCTGCAGCCTAAAGAGTCATTGACTCTCCCCAGATTTACTGCTAATAAATAATAGTGCCATGGTTTATGACCCCTAAAGCCTTAGGGGATCATAAAGAGGGCTTTTGGAAGGTGATTGGATTTGAGGGGTTTAAATTGGAGTTGCTGTTAGGTAAGGTCTAGCCAGAAGATGGGTCACTGAGTGCATGACCCGGAAGGGCTTATCTCCCCAGCTCCTCTCTTCACCCTCTGCTTCCTGTCCGCCATGCTCTGGGTAGCTCTCTTCCACCATTCCTCTCTGCCATGCCTTCCTGCCTTGGAACCAGCAGACTATGGACTAAAGATCAAGAGTTCTTGATCTTTTCATGTTCTTCTGCCTTTTTGTCAATGAACATTGTCTACAAGGATCTTCCATTTTGCTAGGTGAGTTTGCTGATAGCCTACAATAGGTTCTACCACTGGCAAACTGAGCCTTGCTGAGTTTCCACATCTGTCTCAGACGTACTTCTTCGTGGTCCCCTGGAAACATCTTACGACTAGTAAGATTCAGTGGAGTTTTATGATTCTTGAAAATAATATTATCTATGAGACTTAATATTAATACAGAGGAGAGAAAAGGGCTACCAGGACATACCAATATAGGCAGGTCAGTTTAAAGCCAGGAGAAGGTATTGATACTTGTGGGCTTTCAATGCTTTCATAGAAACAGAATTAGAGCTTGCTTCTGTTTTTGTAGAATGGAACAAATTGGCTCATATAAGGGCAATACTTCCTCACATATTTTTGAATTCACAGTATTATCTCTTGAAGGCTATCTCTGATACCCTGAAATTTAGGACTAATTATAGATGCCAGACTACAGCCTGTTCCTTTAAACACTATCTCTCAGTTACTTGTCAGGCTTGAATGGTTTTGTGGAGTGTGGTGGGAGGAGATCCACACCCCACTACCACCCTCAAAGAGCCACTTCAGAGAGCAGTCATTGATGAAAATCGGAGGGGTGGCACCACACACCCACACAGCAGCATGCCATGTGCAAGGCCAGCTCATCGCTGTGCCAGGAGTCAAATAAAGCCAAAAAGAGGTGTACTTCCTCTCCTACTTCCTCTCCAGCCAATCAGTTGGATTCCTCCATAATCAGAATCTCCCAGGGTATGGCAACTAGGTGTTTTTTGTTGCTAAGTTCCACAGAAGATTCAGGGGCACAGCAAACATTGAGAACATAGTAGATATGAAATTGTGTCATCATTTTAAAACACATTTGCTACAAAACTAAAAACATGAAATAATAACATTATCACACTGGTTTTCAGCAGAGAGGACATGTTCATTCTTTTGTTATAGGTGTTGTAGTTCTTGCTGTTGCTGCTACTGCTGTTGCTGTTGTTGTTATTGCTTTGTGTTATTGTTTTGTTTGGGGTGTTTGTTTATTCTGCATTGTGGAGGATCAATACCCCCTACTCCTTGCTTCACCAAGCTCTCTACCATTGAACTATACCCAGGGCCATTCTTTAAAGGGAAATGAAATGCAAGTCCCCACTTATATTTAGTTCTGGTTTGTAAGACAGGTTGTTATTGTTAATTAAAAGTAAAGTACCTACAATTATATAGGAGGAGTATGTTAAAAATTAGGGTATTTTGCCACAAAGTAATTGATTGTCATTTATAAATACATTGTAGTTTACAAATACATTGCAGTATTGTCATTTATAAATACATTTCCATTTTTACAGTGTTTTCACATTAGATGTTAATGATACAGCTGAAGAATATCCAAAGGTTATTTCCAGGTACAGGCTTGTTCTTTGAAAATGGCAAAATTCCACTTTTTTATGGCTAAATACTCCATTGTGTATATATATAGCACATATTCTTCATCCATCTGTTGATGGATAACTAGGTAATTATGAATTGTGCCACAATAAATAGGGTTATGCAGGCATCCCTATAAAATGTTGACTGTAACTCCCTTGGGTATATATGAAAGTGGTACAACTGGATCAATACTTCTATTTTTAGTTTTTTTGAGGAGCCACCATACTGATTTCCACAGGGGTGACACTAATTTGTATTCCTACTACTAGCAGTGTAGAAGGGTTTTTTTTTCCTCCCCTCATTCTCACCAGCATGGATTGTTCTTTTGTATCCTTGATAATAACCATTCTGACTGGGGTGAGAAGGAATCTCTAGTTTTTATTTGTATTTTCATAATGGCCATAGATGCTGAACCTTTTTTCATACACTTTTAAGGAGTGTCTGTTCAACTCATTTGCCCATTATTGATTGTGCTATTTGATTTTTTGGTGGTACATTTTTGAATTTTATGTATATTCTGTATATTCTGCCTCACAATGTTAGCTGGAAGATATTTTTTCCCCATTCTGTGGGCTGTGTCTTAGCTGTGCAGACATTTTCAGTTTGATGTAGTCCCATTTGTTGACTCTTCTTGCTGTTAATTTCTGTGCAATACGTTGGAGTCTTAGTCAAGAAGTCTTTGCTTATGTCTGTTTACTGTATGTTTCCTTTTAGCAATTTAGCAGTTTCAAAGTTTTAGCAATTTCAAAGCTTCAGGTTTTATATTTATGTCCTAGGTCCATTTTCAGTTGATTTTTGTAAAGGGTGAAGAGAGAGAGAAATCTAGTTTCACTATCCTAGAAATGTATATCCAGTCTTCCCAGAACTATTTGTTGAAGAGGCTGTCTTTTCTCCGACAATATATTATTGAGTCCTTTGTCCAGGAATGAGATGGATGTAGCTGCATGAGCTTGTTTCTGTGTCCTCTATTCTGCTTCATTGGTCTATGTATCTATTTTTGTGCTCATAGCATACTGGTTTTGTTACTATGGTTTTGTAGTGTAAGTTGAAATCAGCTATTGGGAAGCCTCCAGCCTTGCTCTTTTTTACTTAGGTTTGCTTTGGCTATTCTGGGTCTTTTGCATCTCCATGTGAGTTTTAGGGTTGTGTTTTTCTATTCATGTGGAGAATGACATTGGTATTTTGATTGGAAATGCGTTGAATCTGTAAATCACTTTGGTAATGTGACCATATAACAATATTAATTCTGCCAAACCATGAACAGGAAGATGTTGACCCCATAGAATGAGTTTGGAACTGCTCCTTCCCTTTTTGTTTTGATGGATTATTTTGAGGAGTATTGGTGTTAGTTTTTATATAAAGGTTGGATAAAATTCAGCGGTAGTGATATTGTCTACTCCTAGGCCTTTCTTTGTTGAGAGATTTCTCATTATTGCTTCAATCTCATTGCTTGTTAATGATCTGTTTAAGTTTTTCATATCCTCTTGGTTTCATTTTGTAGGTGATATGTGTCTAGAAATGTGCCCATTTCTTCTAGATTCTCCAGTTTATTAGAATATAAGTTTTCAAAATAGTTCCTAATAATTCTTTCAATTTCAGTAGTGTCTGTTGTAACATCCTTTTTATCTCTAACTATAATGCCTTGGATTCTCTCTCTCCCTCTCCCTCTCCCTCTCCTTCTTTCTCTCTCCCTCTCTCCCTCCCTCACCCTCTTTCTCTCTACCCCCACCTCCATAGTTTAGTTTAGCTAAGAGTGTATCAATCTTGTTTATCTTTTCAAAGAACCAACTCTTTGTTACATTGATCCTGTGTATTGTCCTTTTAGTCTCTATATCATTAATTTCAGCTCTGATTTTTATTATTTCTTTCTTTTTATTGAGCTTTATTTTTCGTTGGTTGTTTTTCTAAGACCTTGAAATGAATCCTTGCTTTATTTACTTAAAATGTCCCTGACTTTTTGATGTAGGTATGCATGGCAGTAGACTTCTGCGTTAGAAAACTGCCTTTGCTGTGGTCCAGACATTAAAATTGCTCCTTGACTTCTTTAATGATCCACTGATTGTTCAAAATTGAATTGTTTGATTGTGGTTGTACAGTTTGATAGTTTCTCTTACTGTTGATTTCTGGTTTCTTTCTATTATGATCTGGTAAGATGCAAGCAATTTTTTGAATTCTTTGTATTTCTTTTAAAGCTTGCCTTATGGTCTAAAATATAGTATGTTTTAAAGAGCAGTCTATGAACTGCTGGTAAGCATGTGTATTATGTAGTTATTGGGTGAAATGTTCTGTACACGTCTATTAAGTCAGTTCGATCTATGGTATAGTTCAACTCAGGTATTTTGTTACATTTTGTCCAGACAGTCTGTTTATTGCTGAGAGTAGAGAATTAAAATCACTTACTATCATTGTGTTGAGGCCTATGAGTCCCTTTATATCAAGTAGTATTTGTTTTATGAATTGGGGCAGGCAATATTCAGTGCATATGTATTTACAATTGGTATAGCTTCTTGGTTGATTATTCCTTCTATCAGTATGTATAGTGGCCTTCTTTGTTTCATCTGATTAATTTTGTCTTGAAGTCTGCTTTATCAAATATGAAGATAGCTAGCTGGTTGCTTCTTGGTTTCATTTGCATGAAATACTGTTTTTCCATTTTTCCACTTTCAGACAGAGTAGTCTTTGCTAGTGAGGAGTTTTCTTGCAGGCAGCAAAGAGATGGATCATATTATTTTATCCAATCTGCTATTTTATCTTTTAATTTAATCCAAACAACTTACATTCACAGTTATTATGGAAAGATATATACTAAATCCTGTCATTTTGTTGTTTTTCTAATATTTCATTTTTCCCTGGTTCTCAATAGCTTATTATCTACCCTTCCCCTTCTTTGCATAGGATTCCTCTAAGTATTTTCTGCATTGCTCACTGATGGTCATGAATTTCTTTAGTTTATGCTTATTATGAAAGATATTTATTTCTCCCTCACTTTTGAAGGGTAGTTTTGCTGGATATAGTAATATGGGTTGGCAGGTACTTTCCTTCAGGGCTTGAATTGAAATACATTGTTCCATAACCTCCTGGCCTTTAGGATTTGCAGAGAAGTCTAAAGTTATTTGATGGATATACCTCTATAAGTAACTTCTCTCTTGGAGCTTTAAATACTGTTTTCTTGTTTCTCTTGCCTTTTTAACTATATGACGTGGAGAGGTTCTTTTCTGGTCATGCCTGTTTGGGATTCTAAATGACTCCTGTACCTGAATGTCTATATCTGTTCTAAGATCTGGCAAGATTTTTGTTATTATTTCATTAAATAGATGATCCTATGCCATTATCTAATCTGTTTAATCACATAGATTATCTGGGAAGTTTTTTCTTGTTATTTCATTAAATAGTTTATCTTAACCTCAGTATCCTCTCCTACACCCAAAATTAATGTTTGGTCATTTAAACATTCTTTGATTTTTTCATAATTTTTTATTTTGCTTTTATTAGTGTCTGTGTATGATAATTCCTCAGCCTTATTTTCAGGCCATAAATTCCGTTTTTTTTTGAGACAGGTCCTCTCTATGTAGTTCACGCTGGCCTTGAACTTACTTTGTAGCCCAGGCTGGCCCCAAACTCACAACAGTACTCCTGCCTCAGCCACCTGAGTGCTGGGATTACAGGTGTGCACCATCATGCCCAGTCAAAGCCCTGGAATTCTGTCTTCTGCTTGGTTTGTCTGTTTTTGAGGCTTTCTGCTGAGTATTTAGATTTACTGTTTTTATTTCCAGAATTTAGTTGGATTCTTTTTCAGAATTTCTCTTTATTGAATTGTGCTTTCACATCTTATATTGTTTTCCTTTTTTTAGTCACCATTTACTTGTATCCTTTTTGAAGTAATTAATCATTTTTTAATATCAGTCTTTTACATTTTTTCTCTGGTACTCTATCTACTTCAATATATTTGCATTTAGTTACTGACAAATTATGGACATTTGGGGGAGTCACATTGCCTCGTTTTTTTGTACTTCTTGTATTTATGTATTGAGGTTTGGCAACTATTGGGATGGCTATCTTTTCTACTTATTTTTTAGGGTCTTCTAGCCTCCATTAGAAACCTTGATCCCCAGCCCCACTCAGAAAGGAAAAAATTAACTACGGAAATGTTGATGACACATTGATATTCAATGAAAAACAATTAAAGGCAACAACTGTAACACCATTAACCACAGAAAAGAAGTCAGCAATAACAATATACAGTGAAGTAGATGGCAGAAAGTTTATAAAACAGGAATAGTAATGATAGTAAGTAGAAGGAGTGGAGAAAGGGACAATGGGAGCAGCAGTAAAATTTTAAAAAGAAAGAAAATATAAGATGAGGAAGTAAGAAAAGTGAGATTTTAAAACCCCATTAAAGAATGAAAAATTAAAAAGAGTTAGGCAAAAGTAATGGGAAAAACCAATAAACATGAAAAAACAAAAACTAGCAAGGAAAATGAGAAATAAGTCTAAAAATTTCTCTGTTTTGAGGTGTTTGGGTGGGTAGTTTTTTTCCAGGATTACAGCAGTGGAACTCACCAGATATGTGGAGGAGGGGGAGAGTAGTTGAGTCACAGCTGGGGCCTGTTGTATTACAATAACCACTTAACTGGCTGTTACTCTATACATGCTGAGACCTGCCTCACCTTTTTGCACTGGCCAGGGTGAGTCTATAATACGTTGTCTGCTTCAGAGCTATTTCCACTACAGATGATTTTAGTGTTTGTTTTTATCCTTCTGTACATACTGAGCCCCTGCTGTTCCCACCTAGCTTTGTGGCTTATGGGTTTGTGATGTGGTCCACTTGCTTAGAACCATCTCTGTCCACACACCTAGGGACATGACAAATGTCCAAGCAGAGTTTTTTCCCTGATCATGTTGGTGGTAGGTAAAGCAAACAGACCGCTGAGTTCTGTGCTAGAAGGGTACAACAGAGGGACTCTCACAATCCACTGGGTTTAATCCCAGCGCTTTCAGATCCAGCTCCCTCAGACAACCATACAACCTGGCTTCTCACCAGAGAGAATGGATCTGCCAACCATTGTGTCTTCCACAGCTTGAGCTCCCCAGTGCTTAAACTTTTCAGGGGATCTGTGACTACCCCTCCCCTGTTCCACAAATGTCTCCTGTGGTACCACCCACTCACTGCAACAGGTTGAGCCCAGAGACCATGAAGTATTGCTGTTCTGGAACTTCTGATTCCTAATGTAGCTTAGTCTTAAACAATAAACCCCTTCTCAAAATGGCTCCTGATTATACTGCTCCTTGACAGAGCAGGCACTGTAGTCAGTTTCTTCTCAAACGCTAGCTTGCCATGCCAGAGGAATCAGTGTCACAGTTTTACAGTAACTGCTTTTTATGGGACTAGTGCTGCCAAGCTATTGTCTACCACTGGGTCTGCTGGCTCTCTCTGGCTGACCTTGTGTGCGCAGATTCAGATCCCATTCTCTTGGAGCCAGGGTTATTGTTCCAGACTGCTTTATTCTTTCCTTTATGCTGTCTTCTGTTTCTCTGTGATTTTTAGCTTTCCTGTCAGCTCTTTCTTGATTCCAGGAGTTCACATTCTCACTAAGTAGTGGTTTTCCACATGCCTCAAAGAGGGTAATGATCTGCTGCTGACGAGGACTCTGCCATCTTCTCAAAGCAAAACCTAAAAGATCTGAAATACCAACATTTTTAACAACCACAACAAAAAAAGATATCCACATGTTAATTTCCAGAACTTATGAATCTAACCTATTAGTGCAAAAGAATGACTATTAATTTATATGGCAAAATTGTATGATTAAGTGGAGGATCTTTATGCAGAGCTTATCCTGGATTACCTAGGAAGTCCTCAAATGACATCACATATGTCCTCGTATGAGGGAGGCAGAGGGAAAGTGGACACATAGAAAAGGTAGAAGCCATGTGATCACAGAGGCAAAGATGGAGAGATGCGCCTATGAGCCAAGACTGCTGGCAACCCTAGGCGCTGGGAGAGATCAGCATGGATTCTTCCCGAAAGCCTTTGGAGGGTGTGCAGCCCTGCCAATACCTTATCGTCAGATTTCTTTCCTCCAGAACGGTGACAGAATACATTTTTATTCTGTAAAATCACCCAATTTCTGGTAATATTTATAGCAGTCTCTCTTAGTCTGTTGTTCTGCTGATATAATAGAGTACCACAGAATGAGTAGTTTATCAACAAAACAAGCTTATTTCATTCACAGTTCTGGAGGCTGGGAGTGTTGAGAGCACAGCACTGTCATTTGGCAAGGGCCTTAGTGACATGGAGGAAGGACAAGTCAGCAGGCAACAGAGAGGAAATTGGCCAATCTCATCATCTTATAAGGAGCACACTCCTGAGATGATTAGCATACTCTCAAAGTGATATATTAATCCAATCAGAGGGCAAAGCCCACATGCCCTAATCACCCTTGAAGGTCCCAGCCCTTAATGCTATGAAAATGGCAATTAAATTTTGACTGGAGTTTTGAAGGAGACATTTAGACCATAGCACAGCCCTAAGAAATGAATACATGTACTTTGCTAAATGTTCCCTGGACCTCTGCAGATTTCCTACCTGGAGACACTGTTTTGAAACTAGAGTGTATTCTCCAGAGTTTGACCTGGGATGGCCCCATGACTGTCACTTCTGAGGTAACTGAACTATAGGCCTCATGAAAGTAGCACTGTGCTGCATGTAATAGGAGCTTAGTAGCTATTTGTTGAATGAATAAATACGTTCTCTGGCTTTCTGACCCTTTTCGTGGGGGAGATGTCCACATGACTCCTGTGACCTTAGATGGCCTCATACTTTTAAACTGGACTTTTCTAATCTTTTTGAATGACATCTGGTTCCTGACTCACAGTTCTTTCCATTGTATTTCCTTCGTCCTCCTATGTGTCTTACATGGATAAGAAAAGCAATCTGTCATTTTTTTTTTACCTTAACTACAGTTACATCTTCTCTCCACTTCTCTATTTCCAAAGCTTCATCAAAACTCCATTCCCCCAGAAAGAACTGCTCTCTCTTTGGAACCTTTGTGCCATCTCGCCACATTTCTGTATTATTCACTTGTCACCTCGAGAGCAGATATTTCTTTAACATCATTACCTCTGCCGGACTTTAGAGTGGTTTTACCACCTGGTTCAGCCAGCAGTATAGGAACCCAGCAAATATTGGACAGTTGAATCAACAAAAATGGGAAGAACTGAGGTGATTCCACATGAATAGAGAAAATTTTGTGATAAATCCCTTAATTTGGTAGGAAGTTAAGAAAGTAAAAAATCATTATGAAACAATATTAAGGGTTAATAGACCTAGTTGTAAGCTAAGCACGTGTGATGAGGTCAGAATGATTGGATGAGTTTAAGCAAATTTTTTCAGCTGTTTGATAGCAGATTTAGCAGCTTAAAACAACGCATTTATAGTCTCATAGTTTCTGTAAGTCAGTATCCAGACATGGTCTAGTGAAATCTTCTGCTATAGGGTTTGTCAAAGTGCAAAGTGGTAATCAGAGGTGGGGTCTCATCTGAAGGGCTGAGTGGTGAAAGATCTGCTTCCAAGTATACTGGCTATTGAGAGAATTCATTTCTTCCAAAAGCTGTTGGCCCAAAGATGCCCTCTTAGTTCTTGCAGTTGAAGTCCTCCTCACCCTGGCAACTTCATCAAAGCCAGCAAAAGTGGAAGCCTACAAACAGAACAGATCTCACGATCTTATTTATCCCATCAACTTTACCATAGACTGTAGGTTAGAAGCAAGTCACTAGGCCGGCCTACCTCAAACAAAAGCATAAATACAAGGAATATGCAATCACTGAGAAATTTAGAATTTATCTTTCATATCTGCTATATACGACAGGCATTCTGTAATGAATGGGGTCATGTACCGAAAATGTATTTCTCGCTCAGAAATAAGAACTTGGTATGATTTTCTTATAGAAATAATAGTTAGCACCCACACTTCAGGCCCATTTTACCCAGAATATACCAAATATCATGCTCATAAAACTATTTTTACATACATTTATTTATTTATTTCATTGTTATTCTGTGAGAATATGTTTTAGAAATTACAAATTGGGATCCTGTGACAGATTCTTCAGCTAACAGAACCTCAGCATAGCCGTGTTACGGAAGTCAGATCTATACATCTGCCATCATTCGCTCATTGCTATTTCACACTATGCACGTGAACAGGTTAGTCCCAAACAAGATATGTAGGCATGAGCTGATGCTGGTCAGGGATGTCTTCAGTGTACCATTATTCTTTGATGTCGTCAGTATTTACAGTTAAAATCTAAATATTCCTATACAGAAAGTCATTTTTTAACTTCTTTTAGAATGTGTGATTCAACAAACCATCTCAAACTGTTTTCAGATTCGTAAAATTAAGCAAAACCACCCATTCCAAAACACTGAATCCCTATCCTGAAGGTCCAGGTCCCTCATTTACACAAAATCTCATGGGTTACAAAAGGATGCTGCCTCCTCTTCGTGTAGCCTGATGTGGAAGAATCTCTGTTAGGCTGGCAGCAGAAATTCCTTTTGAATTTTTAGATTCATCAAAGGCTGACCCCTTCCTTTTCTGAAGTCTTTTCTTGCTTCCTAGCCATCAGGGAGTGCTTTGAACTCAGCTCCCACTGACCCTGCTCCCCTTCAAAGGCCCTGCTCCCTTCTGTGCAGGGAGAAAATACCTTTTGAAAGTGGTGGGTTCCTTCCCCACCTGGGCCTGTTGGAATAGGGGGCAGTAAACAAAAATAATAATAAGCAGCAGGGGCAGTTCTTGCTCATTACAGAGCAAGCTAGAGAAAACATAGAAATCAAAGGAAGCCACATAGCCAGGCATGGCAGCCTGCACCTCTGCTCCCAGCACTCTGGGCGGTTGAGGAAGGAGGATCACAAGTTTGAGCCCATTGCAAGCAAAATAGCAACTTACTGAGACCCTATCTTAAAATAGTAAAATAAAACTTGGCTGGAGATGCAACACAGTTCAGAGGCTCTGGGTTCAATTCCCAGTACCACAAAAAAAACCAAAAAAGAAAAAAAAAAAGAAAGCCACCTTGCAGTGCTTACTGTCTGATCCTCAATTGTACTGAAACCTCCTGTAACTTCCAGGAAGCAGGGAGTGGCACCATAGTGACCCATGAGAAGATGGAAACTTCTGCCCAGGTGGGCCTCCCAGAGCATCATGGGAAATTTAAACAAGGCAAGCTGTTTAAGTGGAACCATGCCCCAGGCACCTGAACAGTTGGGCCCACAAGACTACATCCTAGGATCCTGGCAGTGTGCCTGCTGCACCTTAGCTATAAGCACAAACAGAAGTGGAAACTGTTGGGAGGTTTTCCCTTTCTTTCTTTTCTTTTCTTTCTTTTTTGCTTTTTCATTCTTCCTTCCTTTTCTTAGGATATTGGCTTATAGTCCGAATTGATTGAATTGTTTTGTCTTTGCAGTTTAAGTTGATAAATATGTACAATTTTACCTCTGATAAAGTAATTTTTGTCTTGTTTTCTAAGGAAAATATTACTGAAGGTGTCTCGATGCTTTGTACAGCACTTAAAAATAGGCTCCTCCTCCTCCTCCTCCTCCCCCTCCTCCTCCTCTGGAAGGCCGTGATTCTGTGATCTCACTAGCTGGGAGCATCAGTCCGTGTGGCTGCCCCTAAAATGGTCTCATGATGCAGAATAACACGTGTGTGGAACAGCAGGGGTCTGCTATTGGAACTACACTTTCTTCCATCTATAAAGATGTTTCTTTTGACAGAGAGAGGATGGGTTATTTTGCTAGGACTGCCCTAACAAAACACCACTAAATAGGTAACTTAAACAACAGACGCTTATTTTTTCGCAGTCCTGGAGGCTGGAAGGCCAAGGCCAAGGCATCCTGAGACCTCTGTCCTTGACTTGTAAGTGATCACCTTCTCACTGTGTCCTCACATGGCCTTTCTTTGTGTCAGCTTTTCTTTGACATCTCTTTCTTTTCTTAGGACACCAGTCCTACTATGGATTCAGGACCTACCTTAGGACCTCATTTAACCTTAGTCACTGTTGTAAGGGTTTGCTTTCCAAGCACACTCATGTTGGAGGTCAGGAATTTAAAATATGCATTTTGGGAAACACATTCAGTCCACAACATGGAGTTACGCATGTGTCTATGGGTGGACTGTAGGTCATAAAACGTTTGTGACAAAGAGTATCAGAGTGTTTGCATATTAGATTTTTCTGCAAATTTTATAACTTTTATGCGAATTTCAAAGGGTGTTTAAGATAGGACCCACCTGTTTGTACCAATTCACCTATTTTCCATCCTTTTACAAAGATGCTGTGATTCTGTAAACCCTGTTGCTCTGTCCTCTCTAATTCTGAGATACTCTACTTTGGTACAAATCATTAATCATTAAAGAGATTAAGAGATAGTTGGAAACCATGTTTTTTATCCTGCTGAAGTGTCAGAAATGCTCATGTGGCATCTCCTGTGCTTGTAGTTTTAAACTCTTCAACATAGTGGCTTGAATTTGTGAGCAAACATATAAAGTGTTATAAATCAAAGAGAAAAAATAGTAATTAAAAACCAATTAACACGTTAGGACATGATAAAATATTACAAAAACAATGAAATAAATAGAAATAGACTTATTTTTCTAAGCAGTGTCATTCTGAGTGTCCATCTAATATGTGGGTGAAAACAAGTGGTGGGGACATGGACACCATGGGAAAAAACCTAAAAAAATTAGGACTCTTTAATGGAAAATAGAAGATGAACAATATCTTAAAAATTACCCCATCTTGTATTTTGTCTTTCCTTTGTATGTCTATAGCTTTATTCAGGTCCCATCACATGCTGAGCTCTGGGGCTACTATTTTGTTACAAAATTGTGTTGCTGAGTTCTTAGACTTCAATGTTAGATTTTCATTTGCCATCAATAAATTTCATCGTGATAGATTTAGATGTTTTTCTTGCATAGTGATTTTCAGATTTTTCCTTATAGAACCTTTAATCTAAACAAAGTCTTCTGTGAATGCCAAGCAGATAAAAATTGGACTCACAGCTGAAACAGAAGGGGAAAGGGGCCCTGTTGAAACAAAAATATGCCATCAAAATAGTATTTCCTCAGTCCAAAGGATGCTCTATGTGGAATTCCCCACTCTACAGCAGTTTGTAGCAGATTCTCACCTTGTTTAGTGCTCTCTGTATATGAAATACCAGAAGAAAAAAGTTATGTCTTTTTTATCGCTAAAGAATTAATAAGCTGAGGCATATTTTGACTTTGACTGAGTCCTGTTGTAAAAATGTCAGCAGTGGCTAGGAAAATTAAAATTCTCACTTTCCTTTTCTTATTTTAGGACTGTGAGCAGGAAGAGAGTGGAAATCTTACATAATTGTCTTTGGAAAAACAGTTCATCGCCTTTGCCCCAAAAGCGTACAGCTAGAGTCATAGAACCTATACCTGTTCCAGCCATCCTGTGACTTGCTGGCGAATTTCTATTTTTGAAAGAAACATGTCTGAGCCCCCATGTCATTTTTGCTGAAGTCACTGTGTCAGTCGCAAAAGCACCTGGCAGTTCCCACTGCCTCGGTCCCTGCCTGATGGCTTTCGGGGAGTGCTCCAGGTTCCTGGGGTTCAGTCCATTCTGGAGTCAGTAACACTCGAATCACTAAAGTCAAATGAGGTTTGAAATGTGTTGTTTTCTATTTAGGATGATCTTGAATATCCTAAGCAGTATAACTTTGCTTTTTAAAAGAAATATTTATTTGCTTATGTTCACCGTAAATTTTGAGAAAACCTAAAAGAAAAAATGTCTGAAATTGGTGCAAATAAAGCATTTGTGAATCTTAGGTGTTTTCTGTGGAAACACGGAGTGTCTGCATGTATATATGTGCTTGTTAAGTACCTGTACTTTTGTGAAAGGTTTCTTCTACCTTGGGATATTTTTGTTTTGATTTTGTTTTAGTTTAACTTGATGTCTTGTTTTATTTTAGTTCTCACAAAATTACCAGTTCTAAAGGACTCAGCAGATAAATGAGATATCCATATTTTGTGTTATTTGCCCCAGGGCTCGCAGTATTTTTTGTTTTTTGTTTTTCTTGTCTGCTACTGTAAGTTGCTGACACATTGACTTTTGTGTCTTGGGTCTTCTGCCGGGTTCCTGCGCTGTGCTGTGATGGAGACACAGAAATGAGAGTCATAACCCTTCTCCTCACCTGTGTACCCTCTGAGGATGCCACGGTCCCAGTCATTGAAAGGACATGAGGATGTCCTCGTGTGCCCAGTAATGTCTGTGGAAAATGGTGACAGTTCCAGAAGCATCTCTATAATGAAAGACTGAGATCCGCCTAACCTCATCACTTCCTGCCTGGATTCAAGGTTAAATGCACCCATGTACAGTGGGTCCTGCATTTATAGTTGGGATTTCAAAACTCAAAAAAAAAGGGATAGAAGGGAAGGAAAACTCATACTTTTCAAATATCTGTTACAGGGTAAGTTGTGGGTTTATGTAATGCAGCCCTCGTGACAACCCCATAAGAACAGTATTGTTATCCCCATTTGGCAGATTAGGAAACCGAGTATGAGAAAACCTGAATTGATCGCTAGAGTCCTCCAAATTGACCTGTGACATCA
Source organism: Chinchilla lanigera (assembly GCF_000276665.1). Taxonomy (NCBI): domain Eukaryota; kingdom Metazoa; phylum Chordata; class Mammalia; order Rodentia; family Chinchillidae; genus Chinchilla; species Chinchilla lanigera. Next base: position 17,126,495 of record NW_004955436.1, on the reverse strand, counting down.
ATAGTATTTGAATTTAGGTTTTTCCAAAGACAGTGGGCAGGCATTTCCCATGAGACTGAACCATGTCTATATAAATGCTAGACAAAGTGGGCCTTAAGTTTCCTCCTTAGGAAAATGAAACCAAAATCTTCCATCTTATTTAAGTAGTGAATAGAGGTGAATAGATTCAAATAAACTTGTGTTCATTCAGCCTCTTCATGAGCTATGAACAACCAACAATATATTATCACTCAACTATCAATGGAATTAATGTTTGTGCTGACCCAGCAATGCTGAGTAATCCCAGTGCAGAGATTTCTTCTTAGCCATTAATAACCTTAAATCATTAACCTTAACATTATCTTCCATTCTCACCCACAACCTCTAACAAAACTCTTAATACCTTTGTTTAAAGACGTTTCTTCTCTTAAATGTGTCTAATGCAGCCATTTTATGGTCTTGATTGGCCTAGAAAGTCAAAGAAGGCCATGTCAGAATAGCACAGAAAGAACCAAGAAAGGCACTGACTCCTCAGAGGGAAAGAAACACTTTAGAGTTTGTAAACAAAAGATTAAATCGATAAGCATTTGAAAAACAGTTGAAAAAAGCTCTAAAGGTCTAGACCCGAGAGTGTAGATTGGATAATACTGGCTAGCGGGAGCAGCTATGCTTTCGTCTTCGCTCCCCATCATCTGCTGAAGTAGGTTTAGCGGAGGTCTCTGTTGACTCCCCGGCCAGAACATTTGTAGACTCTACCCAGTCTTCATTTCCAGTCTTCATAGCAGGATTAAATGCTAGTGACCTCCATCCCCTCATTTTATCTTCCTTCCTTTCCTTCCTTGATATCTTACCTCCTGGCTTTCCTTTTTATCTCTCTAGCTGCTTCCCTGCTGTGCATTACAGCCTCATCTTCTGCCATCCGGCCATTATCCCTGGACTTCTTTAAAACTTACTCAGAGACCTCTTCTGCCCCCCCACTTGTAATCTTGGGGATTGAACCTAGTGCCTCACACATCCTTGACAAGAGCTCTACAACTGAGCTACACCCCCTGCCCACTTCTTTCGGCTTGAATAAACACCTTTCTCCTAAGCAAACACGTCCCTGTCTACAGCTTCATTCACCACCTAGCACATGAAGTCAGTGTTCTTTCCCAAGCTCCAGATCGGCAGAAACTAGAACATCACAAAAATGCCTTACTTCTGACACCTGAGAATCAGTGCTGGAAAGGCACCTCCCAAACCTGGCTGATTCCAGTGTCTCCTGGCTAGTTTTACCAGCCAGAAACCCAAAGGGAAGTGGGGAGTGACACCCCATGTGCTTTGTGTTGTTTTGTTTTAGTAATTAGTTAGATACTATATAGGAAGCACTAGAAAAGCAGAGATGGGGCAAAGAACTGATCCGGAATTTACATTTGGACTTGCTACATTAGAGCTACCTAAAAGTTTTAGCGCTACAAGATTTGCATGCAGTGACCTAGAGGCCAAATTAAAATTTGTCTGTAGAGCTTGTAGGTCCAAGTTGTATTGGAGAGACAGTGAGGTCTTCTGCTGTTTAAAGACACCATCCTCTTCCCTCCTCAGTTCAGTATCTATGCCCCGTGTTCGTTAGAGACTTGGAATTCACTTCTCTCCTCTGCTTTCCTTTAGGAACCAATAAACTTCGCCCATCCTTCCATTCATGCAGCTGTGAGCATAGATTCCCCGTATGGACTCTTTGGTCCAGTCAACCCCAAGGTCATTCAGAAATCTTTGGAATGCTATGGTCACAAAAGAGACTCCAGAGAAGACTAGCTGGGGCAATAAAATGATAGCATACACATTAACTCCAAAGAGTTGCTATTGCCTCCTGGGAAGAGAAGAAATCCAGTTAAAGATACATGTAAACAAATAACTCTAACTGTGCGGTGAGCTAAGGAACATTTTCTTTGTGGTGGTGGTGGTGGTACTAGAGATTGAACTCAGGGCCTTAGCACTGAGCAACATCCCAAGCTCTTTTTCTTGTTTATTTTCAGACAGCATCTTGCTAGGTTGCCCAAACAGGGCAATTTAGTGGAAATTGTGTTCCTCCTGCCTTGGCCTCTCAGAGTCCCGAGATTATATACATGCTTCTCTGAGTCCAGCTAAGTAACTTCTTGGAGTTCTTTTCCCACTTTGTTTTTAGTGCATTTAACTTAACTGATAATCCTTGGACTCTGGGATAAGCAGATGATTAGTTTTGGTCAGTTTCTTTTAATGATTATCTTTCAGAAAATGTGTGAGTGATGAGAGAAAGAATCTGAATTATTTTGTTGTTGAAAAATAGGGTTGGATGACATGTTCCAGGTGCTGCTACCAAGAGGCTTCCAGCAACTGCTTTAGATCACCATTTAATGTTTGGAGAAATAAGTAACAGAAGGCAGGCTGGGACCTTGCAAGAGGAAGTGATTTTCTAATATTGCTTAGCAAATCACCTCTACATTAAATCCTCTTGGAAACTTAAACTGTACCGGGAGTAAATGGGATTACATAATCCAAGTAGCATAGGAAATATTAAATGCTTCATGTTGTTAAAGCAGGGTGACATCATTTCCAAAGTACGTTTTCCTTTAGAAAATGGCAGTCTTCATCCACACGTAAGAGGCAGGAAGAATGATTTGCTGTGGGAGAAACTGTAGCAGGCTCAGAGCTCTGCCTTCTGTTTATGGTGTGGCGAGGAATCGAGAGCTGTTTTGTTTTATCTAGTCATTTTTCAAACTGCAAAGTAAAAGGGGAGAGGACAAAAAGGACATAAGGAAATTTTGAGAAGCCATTGCCTTTAGATGCCAAGAGTCACATTAACTTGCTACTCAATAAGTATGGGTTTTAAGAAGTAGGGATTCTTACAGATTTCTAAATGATGGAGGGAATTTCACATCGGATTAGAGAAAAGCAAAGCAAGCCGGTACACCTCCAAAAAGAACTGAAAATTGAAGACTCGGTATTTCGGGTTTTGTTGTTTTTTAAAATTTGTAATCTATCAAGTGGAAGATCTTAGAAAGACATAAGGCCTCCACTAGAGTTTCCCAGATGGCTAGACCAGGGATAGAAAATCATTTAGGCACCATCCATGAGTTTATACTTTTCTGCCTAGCCATCACAGTCACTTTTTCTGAGGTTTTCAGCATGTGCTGTTATTGCAGACCTTGGTCATTTTCTCCCCTTTATGTCCCATCCTCAAGTCTACATAGCTAGCCTGACATATTAGTCATAAAACTAATACTGGAGATAAGCAGGAGGATAACAATCAGGCTGGCATGGGAATTGTCAGGGCGTTTGTGTCCCAGTGCACAGACTTGAAACTTGAATGACGCTTTTGGCCATGACTAAATATAAATAAAGGAAATCAGATCAGTATATCACCTTCCCTCAGCCCAACTGTCGTTAGCTTTTCTGGACTGTAAATTCAGATGGCCTTATCCCAGTATTATTTAAGAGCAACCAAGCAATGTTAAATGGTCCCCTAACAAAATAAAAGTAATGTAATATTCAGCTATACCACTTTTATCTGATAGCTTTCCCTTCTTGTTTTCGGAGTCCTGACACCTTATGAGGTTTCTCTTTTTTTGTCACTTATCCCTTCGCATCCTACTTTATTTCTGTTATCTAGAACCTGTCCATTTGACCTTTCTCTTACTGATCCCATCAACTTAGAAGCCCTGCCCATTTCTTCTTATATCTGTGTTTTATTAAAACTGCCTTATTTTAATATGTTCCTATGCCACACTTTCTTTATTGTATTTTCATAATTTTTATTCATTAATTAATTTTTTTTGTCTTTTTGGGACAGGGTTTCACTGTGCAGTTGGCCGTGAACTCACTTTGTAGCCTAGGCTGGCCTCAGACTCGCAGTAGTCCTCCTGCCTCAGCCTCCCAAGTACTGGGATTACAGGCCTGTACCACCACACCCAGCTAATTCATTTTTAATAGCTATTTAATTCCCTCAAATTAAAGAACATTTTTAAGACATTAAAAAACAGAAACAAAAGTACCCATTCATGGTTGTTCAAAGAAATTCACTGTTAACATTTTAATGTATTCCTTTTAGACTGCTTTACAATTAAGATCTGTAAAATTAAATAGGTAATTTAAGTATTCTTTGATGTTCTTTGATGTCTAAATAGGAAAATATAAGCATTTTTCTTAATATTTTTTAATGGCTATGTAATATTTCATTGACTGTTTATGTCTTAGTTTAAAAACCATTCTCTGATTATAGGTCATTAAGATAATTTGTAATTATTTTACTATTGTAAGTAGCATTAAAGAAAAATCTTTGTTTACTCAGTTGGGGAAGCGTGTGTTTTATCTTATGTTTGTTTCTTTTATTTAGGCTGGTTATTATTTCTTTAGCATAGATTCCCAGAATTTGAATTTCAGTTCTTGGAAAAGGATTTAGGACCTTTGATAATAAGGTTCACTTGCTTTCAAAATACTGGTTGCAGCTTTTCTCTTTGCCCGATGTTCATGAATATGTGCTTTTCACTTCATTCCTGAATCATCGAGGATTCTAATTTTAAAAGAAAGGACTGCTAGCTCAGAACATGAAAATGGAGTTTCACACGATGGTGCCCGTTCATTAGAACCGGTGTGTGTATTTCCGTGTATTTGTTCATTAGCAGCCTTTATTTGCTAATTCACTGCTTCTTTATGCTTCCATCATCTTGCGCCTCGCACTGCTAATTTCCAATGCTTATCTGTACTCCCTTCTGCTTGCTCTTCCTTCCCACAAAGTTATTTCTGTAATTCTCTTTTGTCTGGTGTCCAGTAACTTGGGGGGCGGTGGGACCCAGATTGCATTTGAAGATGATTTTTATGAGTCGTTCTCAGCAGGCATCCCAAGGCCCCAAGTTCTCTCTGTCCCCCACTGTGAAGCACTGATTGGCAGCTGGTGACGGGCAGGGCACTGGTGCCTGGCACTCACAGGAAGCCCTGCAGGAGGTGCCCAGAGCCGTGGCGGGTGAAGTGTGGCCCAGCCAGCACAAGGTGGGGGACCAGATGTCACGCGATTATGTTCCATTGAAATCCAAACAAAGCCCCAGATTCAGGATCGGTTCCTTGAGACTCCCAGTTGGAAACTGGAATCAGTCCAGAATCTCGCAACAGCTGGTGTCCCCGGGCTAGGATTTATGCGCCTTGCAGAAAACCTTACCTAGGTGTTACTGATTGGATTCTATAAAGCAATCAAACAATATTTCGAAGACCCAAAGCATACTGCTCTCTGCTGAAAATAAAAAGAGGCCATATATCACCGAAGACACCAGCAGTCTTATTACAGGCTTGGGAACTCTGAGAAGGATGTATCTTCCTTTTAATTTACGCCACCTATGTTAACCTTGAGGCTGTGTACTGATGCCCGCGGCTTTGGGATAACAGTGCTCCTATCTTGTTAGGAGACCAAGCCCACCCTTTGGAAATAAATTATATTACAAATAAGCTTTCAAGGGAAACCAGCAGCTGAGAAATCATGCTTATTTTTCTCATCACCAGTTCATGTTGGGAAATCTGAGAGTCGTTCCAGAGCCTCATTACTTGTTATCATTCAGGTCATTTGGTGTTTGTGCCCTTCCCCTCTCCTCCTAGAAGAAAGGGGAGCCACAGCCTGACAGCTGTTTTTTTTTTTATCTGAGCAGCAAGGAGAAAAAACAGAACAATAAACAATAAGCAAATCCCCCGCCATCTTCAGAGGTATTGTAGTTGGTTGTGCTGGGTGGTAGCTGGGTAGGAGGTTTAAATTTGAAAACAATAATTATTTCTTTTTTTAACCATAAAACGTCATAGAAGCACTTCTGTTCCTATAATATTTAGCCAAAGATGTGTTCCTGATGTAAATGGGGCACTGTATTTTATGCTTCCCCCTTCATAGCTGCTCCTGCGGCTCTTGTCACCTGACAGGATCTCCCGTCCCGCTCCAGCTCTCTCTTTCTCCCTCTCTTTTCCTCTGACCGCCTGGCCTCCTCAGCTCAGATTCTCAGACCTCACAGTGAGATTTTGGAGCTAGCCCTCTCCATTAGAAACAAACAAAATAAATTGTTTCCATTCCCCAAAGGAATGCGCTAAAGCCTCTTTCCTCTTTAACATGGATGCAATTTAAGTTTGGCAAGGGCTGAACACCATATACCTCACTCAGAGGAGAGAGCTTTCTGAGGGGGGCGCTGATAGAAAGAGCTGGGCATCTCCTCCGCCCTGCTGTGAACTTGAAATGACAGGAAGCTCAGCAGTCGTCCTTCAGATCCACAGTGTCTCACAGAACCCTCATACCCCCCCCCCGCCCCCGTCATTCCGCAGACAGGAGCAGCACCTGACCAGCTGGAAGGGCGGTGGGCCTCTTCCTCCCCTCTGTTGCTGGCAGGCAGTGAGGCTGGGCCTTAAAATTTGTATTTCATGCGTTTTACTTATCTTTCCCCAGCTGCATCTCAATAGCATTCAGGGATATTTCTCTCCCATACTCTGCTTTGCTTCTGCTTACCTGAAATGTTCCATCGGTCATGAATTAAAAGGAAATAAGCATACAGCTGTGGCCTGTTCACCACCGGTGCTAAACAGCAATTCCCTGAGATGACTTGTTAAGAATTAATCAAGAATACTGCATTGCCTACTTGAAATTTTTTAAAAGGATAGACCTTAAATATTCTACACACACAGACATACCATTTATTTGAAGTGATGGATATGTTAATTAGCTTAAGTCTGCTGATCACTTTACCACTGCACACGTGTATCAAAACATCCTTATACACCTTAAAAATATTAAGTTTCTATTTGTCAGTTATATCGCAGTAGTCCATAAGCCCAGCACTCCGGGAGGCAGAGGCAGGAGGATGAAAGTTTGAGCCCAGCACAACCTGGCTACTTAATGAGTCCCTGTCTCAAAATTAAAAAAAAAAAATTAAAGGTCTGGGGATGCAGCTCAGTTCAAAGGCCTTGAGCCTAATCCCCAGAGCCACACACACACAGATGTATGCATACATATCTATCTCACTAAAGGGGATTGATCGAGGGCCGCAGTATGCTCGAGCACCAATTGAAGCCGAGCTGGAAGAACTGAGCCTCAGGAGGGGCGGAGTGAAGCAGAGAAACACGGGACTCTTGTCAGTGTCCTGGCTCTCTCTCCTGCACCCTTGCTGCCCTCCTCTGCTTTTGTAGCACGTCTCCTGCGCAAGACCTGATGGGTTCCAGCATCTTTGTTCACATCCTGGCAGCCATGTTGGCTGCCTCCAAACCGAAGCAGTCAGCGCTGTGGGTAGGAACCAGGAGAGCTGAGGCCGGAGGAAAAGATCCTCTAAGGCCAACCTGCAGAGGGTTTGATGATAAGGATTCCTGGCGTTCGTCATGCACCCTACGTTTTCTTTCATTCCTTGTCTTTTGATCGTATTTGCACGTTTATCCTAACACGTATTGAATGAACTGATGTGCTTACTCTGTTCCATTTTTATAACCCGTGAACGGCCTGCCTTCTCACAGCAGCGCACACGGCTTTTATATAATCCTCAACTCCCTTTATTCCTAGCCCCATATTCTAGGTGCTGGCTTTTAGGTCCAGCTCATCGAATCCATAACATTTCTCATTTTACACTTTCTTTTCTCAACAGTCTTTTCCCCATGCTTTTTCCTTTCCTTTTCTGGGTTTTTTGTTTTGTTTTGTTTTGTTTTCCCTACCTTGAGCTAGAACCCCAAACGGTTTTAAAAATTGTTTTAGTCACTTCCTTTAATGCTGGGACAAAATACTTGACCTCCACAGCTTCAAGGAGGTGAAGTTTGTTTTGCCTCATAGTTTTAGAGGTATCAGGCCGCGGTTGGCTGACATGAAGAAACAGCCTGGTAGAAGGATCTGGCAGAAGTAGCTACTCACGTGGTGGCGACCAAGACGCAGAGAGACAAGGGCTGAGCTGCTGGGGGCGAGGCGGGGGAGAGATGCGCTCTTCCAGGCCACACCCCCAGGGACTGTCTCCAGCCACACCCCCCACAGCACGCTCAGTGACTGAACTCTTGGTGCGCAAATCCACTGATGAGTGTAGCGCCCCACGATCCGATCACTTTCCCAAAGCCCACCTCTGAACACATGAGGCTTTTGGGGAACATCCCAGTTCTAAACCACGGCACGACTTTTATTCTATTTTCAAACAGGGTCTTACTAGATAATTAAACCGCCCAGGCTGGGCTGCAGCATGGAGCTCTTCCCTCAGCCGCCCACAGTGGTGGGATTATTGCCATGTGCCACAATGCCCAGCCCATCCTTTCTGATTCTTGAACCTGAAAAGATTGTCAGGACTCCAAGTGAGCCCTGACATCACCTTTCTGTTTCCTTGAGTGCACCCCTGGCGTCTTGGGAGAGGATACAGCATCAGAGAGATACATGTGCCAGCTGGAGCAAAGTGAGGACAAAGACGGGAGCCGGTGGGCAGCTCTTGAAGGCCTAAGCTCCGCCACTAGGAAGGAGCCCGATGAGAGCGCTGATGCATCCTGCCCGGCACTGGGTACAACGGGGACTCTTCCGTTTACCTAAATGGGGCAGAATGGGGCGTCACAGAATGGGGCGCTGACTCCTAGGTACCCACCACAGCAGGTACAGGGAAGAGCCCCATGGCTGTGTTTGAGCTTTTTAAAAAAGTACCTCAATATATACAACTGTAATTTATCAATTTGTAATTTTTAGAACCATCTCTACCCCTGCTCAGGCTGCCAAGGCTAATGAAAATGTCAGATTTCTTTAATTAGGCTGAACTCTGTGAGCACAGCATCTTGCTGTTGATTTCGTACTGATCAGAACCAGCAATCAAATATATATCTTTGATTACTTAGGTTAAGATGGAAAGTATTATGACTTGATGCATATGCTTTGGGAAAGAATGTTTTTTCAAATATTGGTCTGTGGGCCAAAGTGACAAAACCCAAAGCTATAAAAAGAAATAGAACTAAAGCTTGGTGGTGTGACGTCATTATGGAGCTCAAAGCCAACTTCTCTTTCCTGCACCTCCCCATGCACTGCCTCGTGGGGAATCGACACCTACATTGCGCGACTGCCTCTGTTTTTGGAGCCTCAGTCTACAGTGGCTGCAACTAGATGGCCACACATATGCCTTATTCAGCTGAAAGTGTTGAATAGCTATGAGAGCTAATGAATTTTAAAGAGCATTTAGTGCCAACTCATAAGAAACCCAGATGCATGGTAAGAAGGCTTATTAACCATGCATGTCCATATATAAAGTGACAGCAGCTGACTTTACAGCATATAAATCAGGTGGCAGTGAGACATTTTGTCATGTACTGACCCATTTCTTGTCTCCTAAAAGCAGTAAGTCTCCGTAAGTTCGATGTCATAAAATGCGTAGCCCTGCAGTACACTTGGGCATTGCCAGCAATCGTTCAGACTTTACAAGTAGCGGTGCAGACTGGCTGCATCCCAGGTGTGGTGTTCACCATTTTTGGTGAATGATGTGATGTGCCATGCAAGTCCCTATTTGGGGACATAAAGACTTACTTCCCCAGCAGCTGGGATGCTGCACACTTCCGCCCTTTGCTGTGAGTCCCCTCCAAAAACAGCTGTCACCTGTAAAGGGCTGCCTTGCAAGGGGCCAGCCCTCTTTCCTATGTCAGCCAGCGTCCCAGAACTGGTCCTTGGTGGAGTCTGAAGACTTGATCCACTTATCCCAGTCTGCGGCAACTCGGAAGGGCCATCAGCTCCACAGCTCCTGGTGGGGAGGCTCAGGCGCATGTTAAGGCCACACCACAGGTCATTTCTTCCTGTGCTAGTCCCTTCTTTCTCTTCTCCCTTGAAAGGTATTGATCCTCACAACCCCTAAAAAACTTATGCATACTGATTTCCATCTCAGAGTCAGCCCTCCTGGGAGCCTGACCTACAGTGTGGATGCGAAAGTAAACTACTACAACCACTATGAAAATCAACATACAGATTCATTAAAGAATTGAAACTCAACATTCCATTTGATCCAGCTGCTCCCCTCTAGGTATCTTCCTTTCTAAAAGAGTGAAAGGATCATATTGTAGTGATCCATGTATGCATACTCATGTTTATAGCAGTACAATTCATAATAGCTGTATCTTGGAAGTGGCCTATATATGTCTATCAACAAATAAATGGATAAAGAAAATGTGATTTTTACACACAATGGAGAATGACTGCTGTAAAGAAAGCCAATTATGGTGGTACACTCCTGTAACCCTAGCACTTAGGAGGCTGAGGCAGGAGATTGCCATGAGTTTCAGCCCAGCCTGAACTGCATAGTGAGACCATATCTCAAAAAACAACACCACCAACAACAAAAAACAAATAAAAATAAACTTGAGGAATTTCATAGGAAATTGGATGCACCTTGAGACCATAACATTAAGTGAGATAAATCAGACACACAAGCTTCTCATACATGAGAATGAAAAACAGAATAAAAAAAATAATAGAAAGTAGGGAGACAGATTATTCTCAAAGGGAAGGGGATCAAGAGGTGAAAAGAGGGAAAGGAATTAAGACGTGCTCTACATATGCACCAACTTCCTCCCAAGAATGTAAACACCATGTACTATGCACATGTACTAATAAACTACCTTTTGTACATCATAAAAAATAAATTAGGAATAATATCTAAAAGGTTATGTCACTTTAAAATATAACACTAAAACTCTTTGACATTACTACACAGCTGAATATCTGGGATCATGTCTTCGGACCCAGAAGTTCCTCTCTGCATCTTATGCCCAAGAAAATTGCGAACACGTCCACCAGAAGAAGAATTCTTGAACATACATGTAGCAGCATTCTTTGTAAATGCACCAAACTAGAAAGAAGTTCAGTGCCAGGAACAATAGAGTGAATGAATGAGTGAATACATTGGGTCATGTTCACACAGCGGTGTGCTGCTCAGCAATCAGGATGAAAACCTGCAGCTTCACACTGCAACGTGAGTGATTCTCACAGATGTGGTATTGAGCAAAAGCAGCAAGATGCAAAAGAAGACATACTGCGTGATTCCGTTGATGTAAATTTTAAGATCAGGCAAAACATTTATGGTGTCCGAAGTGAGAATAGTGGTTAACTTTTAGGGGGATTAGTTATGACCAAAAGGGGTCTGAGGGGGCCATTCTGAGGGACTTGTCAGGCTGTCTCATGCCCCACATACTGGTTAGGGAAGTGACTTCACGTTGTGAATACTCACTGGTTTTCTGGACTGTCATTATTTGTCTCCTTTTATTTAAGTATGTTTTACTTAAACAATGTTTGCGCAGCAAAAGGGAGGGCAGATATAAACACCAAATACAGAAATGTGTCATCAAGAATGGGATACAGATTCCTAAGGCTTTCACAGGGCCCCTTCTGAATAGTGCTGTCGATTCTTACAGATGAGGAGCCTGGGGTCCAGAAGGAGTGCAGCGGGCTCCAGCATACATAGCCAGCTAGTGGGGGATGACTTCCTGACCCATCTGCACCCCGCTTGCACAGGGAAAAGAGCCCATGCTGCTATTAGAGCCCCCATTCCTCTGGGATCGGCAGTGACCACGCAGTCAGCAGGGTAACATCAGGAAGGGATGGAAAGTGCAGGGAAATAGAGTTTGAACTCAGGGCAGAAACAGGCGTGGGAATCTGATGGACTATGCCCGGGATAAGGAGCTGTGTTACTCATTTCCTAGATGCCTTTTCCACCCATCACCTAACTATCTGCCCATCCGCACTTCGTAGCCATTGTCATTGCTTTGTTGAAAGCCTGTCATTTTCTCTTCGCAAAACCAAAAGCTAGTGGAGATATGAAGTTGTGAAATAAACTGCCTCTTTCTCCCTTGACATTATTTCTGAGAGAATTCTTGATTATTTCGTATTTTAATGGCTCCTATATCAAAGAATCATTGTGCAAAGAGCTAAGTTGTAGCTGCTTGTGTATTTAAAATAGTTTGTCTAAAAGCTTTACTTTTAATAGGTGATAGAGATGACCTTGAAGATTTAAACTGAAATCTTCTTCATTTCTTAAGTATGTTAGTATGCCTGTATGCATTTATGTATGTGTATGGGTGTGTGTGCATGTGTTTCCATGTGTTTGAGTGTGCGTACATACATGAACATGTGCTTATGTGTATGTTTGCATATATATGCATGGGTGTTTGATTTTGTGTAGGTATGCATTCGTAAGTGTTTGCATGGGTTTGTGTTTGAATGTGTGTGCCTAAGTATGTGCTTGTGAGAGTGCGGGTGTGTGTGTGTGCATAGATGTGTGCAAATGTGTGTGCATGAGAGTGTGTTTGCATGTACTTGCATGTGCCTGTGCATAGGTGTGTTCTTGGGTGTGTGACTGCATGGGCATGTGCTCACATAGATACACATGAGTGTTTATTTGCTTGGGTGTGGTCTGTGTATATATTTGCATGACTCTTTGCACATGTACATATTCTATGAAGATGGCATCCTTTGCAGGGTGCATGTCGCTCTCTCGAGACTCACAACTCTCTGCTTTTGATTATATTCAGACTAGTCCAAAAGTCCTCTGAACTAAGTCTAATCACCTTGGAAGCCACCACACTCAGGCATGAGGCTGTCAAGTGTGAGTGTTTGCAGATGTCAGTGCAAGGAAGGCAGGAATCCAGGAGGACAGATCAAGGCTTAGTCACTGAAAAATACATGCCAGTGCATCCCGGCTCTGGAGCACCATCGCAGCCCGTAAGAAAAACTTGCCGTGACAGCAAATCAATAATCTCTTGGAGATGATTTGTTTCTGAAATGTCCCTGATTAATTATGGCAGTGCATGCTTGGCAACAGTACCTTGCTCCAGATTAACCTAATGCTTTTTGCATGAAGCAGGATTATAACTGGTTCTCATAAGTCAAGTTTGACATTTCAAATCAGCCTTTAAAGGTTTGGGTTATGGATTTTATAGTGTCTCCATGTCAAACATAATGGCTCTCATTGCTGCTGGTTGACATTTGCCAATCAATCAAAATAACATTTATTTTATCATAAACAAGGGCAAATTAAAACCATTTGAAATCGTTGCATTTGAAGACTCAATGAAAAAGCATACTTAAACCACTGAAATTTGTTTCTACCCTTCCTAGAGAACTATGATGACGTTATAAAAGTCAATGAAAATGTGTTACGATTTCCACTTCAAGAAATTAATGCCTTTACATATTTTGTGACTGTGTCATTTTAATTTGGTTGAATATGATTTGGGACAAAGTCGCTCCCTTTCTTTTTGTAATAGACAATTATATTTTTATTCCTTAAAAACAAATGTATTTTTAAATTTACTTACATATTGCATTTAGGAGCTTATATTTTATTCCTCTTAAATTGCAGGATTTTTTTCCCGAATAAAAGCTAATGGAAAAATCAGATTTGCTTAAAGGAGAGTCAGAATAATGTGTTCCTGCAATAGGAGTTGAACATACTATGGTCACCCTGGCTTGTTCCTTCTCTCTAAGTGTCCCAGTACGTCAGGGTCCTTTGTCTCAGGCTAACTAAAATTATGTGGCATGTTGCAATACCATTTATATGCATAGCAACAGAGATAGGTACAGTCATTGAGTGCCATCATGTAGGTATGTCATTGGAACACAATTTAAAGAGAGTTTAATTTTTTCTAGGACAGAATTTACAATGTAGAGTAGTGTTATTCAGGATATGCTATCTTGTTCTAAGTTAATAAATTAACCCTGAATTCTCCATGGATGAACCCCACAGTTTACTTCTCAGTCACACAATGTCTGCTGCCGTCCAACTGACTGGCAGGGCTGTGCTCTTCCAGGTGGTGACTCAGGGTTCCAGACCCCTTCAACTTGTGGCTCCCGCATCTCACCTCATGGCTCTCAGGTGCCTGTGGCAGAGAGGAGAGAGATTAATTCACAGCAGCTGTTAAATGCATTGCTTTCCTGGTGCCCACGTCACTTCTCTTCACACTTGGCTCATCGGTCAGAACTAGAGCCTCTGTGGCCCCTCCTACCTGTGAAGAGGCAGAGAAATCTGAGCAATGATTTTTTTGATGGGCAGAAAATGACTCTGCGCTAAATATATAACAAAAAGAAAATCACAAATAGCGGGGGATTCCAATCTGAGAGTAGAACATGAGCAGAGCTATAAAAACTTAAGGTCTTTGAATGAAACAATACAGATGCCAGACTAGGGTGATAAGATATTAATCTGGAAAAGTAGGTTGAATCCCATAAAAAAGGCCTTTTATGGCAATGATAAGAGACTTGGACATCACTTGAAGGCAGAGGGCAGTTTCGGAAAAAGGAATCAAATGGCCAGAGTTGTATTTTTGGAGCCCTACCGTAACCCTGGGAAATGATGCTGATACAGATGGATGAGTCACTTCTATTGAAAAGAGGATTTCTGAGTGACAGATAAGTAGAAGAAATATCCTACTCTCATTTGATTGTTTTCTTTTTTTAATAACAGAATGCTCTTAATGATCAGTTTCAATCTTCTGCGTTGCCCCGTAAACTTAGTTCCTTGTGCTCTTGGAGAAAATATTCCAGTACTTTTAAATTTTGCTGAGCACCCGAACACTTGACTCCATGTCCCCGTTTCTTTGCCTCCCTCCTCCCCATTGCTCTTCCTTCCCTCCCTCTGTTCCGCACCCCTCAAGATGCCTTCTAAGTAGAATAGTCCATTGGAAAGCCAAGAAAGGGCTACAAACCCCAGAAAAAGAATGGTTGTCTCTGGCAGTGGCTTGGGGTTACTCTCACTCCTTCTCCTCTGTTTATATGAGGCCCTCAGTTACTCTCGGGATTTGCCCTCAAGGAGCGCATACAGATTGGTCTGACATTTGAATGTACAGGCGATCCAACCACAACCCCTGAGGTCTTGCCAACCTGAGTGGTGGGAGGCTGTGAGAAGTTTCCAGGTTCCTTCTCCCCTGCACAGCCGTGAGACCTACCCTCCCCTGATATGATCTCCCAGGAGCGCTTACTCTATCCTTTTGTCTTCCGGTGCTCAGAAGCAGAACTATCTCAGACTGAGCACAAACCCACCTCCTTCCGGTTGGATAAACCTGAGTGGTTTTCTGAACTTCTCTGTGGCTTATTTGTTATAAAATGGAACTAATGGATGACATTGATAAATTGTATTTCAAAGGGTTATTGTGAGAATTAAATGAGTTTTAATCCATACTAGGTGCTTAGTACAGCTCCTAGCATACAGTAATGCAATCTCAAAAGAGTCAAACTTCAATCATTCCTTGCCTGTGTTGTGCAAGCCACTTTTACTATAGGCTCTCCTATAGGTTTTCTCAAAGGTGAGAGACTTAAATTTGTATTAGGCTACCAATGCACTCCCAAGAAAGCGATCCATTGTGGGCAAGGATCTTTGTCTGCTCTGTTGTAGGATTTATTTTAAAGACCCATAATAAGGGTCCAATAAGTACAGTACTTACCGAATGACTGAACAAATAAACTAATGAACAAACAAACGAATGAACAAATGATAATGAAAAGCAATGTGTCTCAGTAAAAGCACAGGTTTTCAAGCCAGGTAAATCTGAAGTCAGATACCAGCTGTACCATGTATGAGTTCTCCACTGCTGACAAGTAAATCCCCTGTTCCTCTGCTTCCTGATGTATAAAATGAAGGTGAAAATAACTACTGTGTAAGAATTGTCATGAGAATTAAATATGATAATTGTAGAACATGTCTAGTATAAATTTGGTATATTTTAGCATAGTAAATGGAAGCTATTCCTCTTACTGTGTGTTCCATATTTATGTGCATCAGTTAATAATGATAGAAAGTTTGTAAACACAGGGGAATAAGAAGTCATATTTCTGTGGACACCTGTCAAGTAGATATTTGCCTAAGTTAGACTAGCTTTTTTTTCTCTTTTCCTTACATTGTTTTCAATATCATAGTGATTACTAAGTAAAAGAGAAAAGAAGAAGAGAAAGAGGGAAATTGTAACGGAGGAGGCTAAGCTTGCAGCCTGGAAGAAAGGCGTGGGAGAGTCATGTCCCTTCCTTGGTGACAGGTCAGCAGGGCAGAAGCAAGGCCAGAGAAGAGAGTGTGACCCAGAAGTCCCTCCTCTCACTGCTCTGTCCTGCTGTCTACCTCCAGCTTGGTCTCTCCACTACTAATATGCAGCTTTTTCCCTCTGCCTTCCATATATCTTAAATTCCAGGGCAGCAATGTGAGCCGTGGAGGAAGCCGAGTTTGGCAAAGAGATACAAAATTCCTCCCTGGTTTGCGTATGGCTGCCTCACCCATCAGAACTTCACTCTTCATCGTCTTTCAGCTTGTGCAACAGTGATGTCCCCGTGGAGGACCGTGCCGTGCCTTTGCACACTCTCTCTTCTTCCTGCCCTGGTGAACGAACCTTTCCTTCGGCCTCTCTCCAGCCTCTCTCCTTGCCAACCCCATAAACTTGTAAAAGGTTAGATCAGATATCTCCTGCTCTGTGAAGCCTTTCTTTGACACACCCAAGCAGAACAGAGCTCCGTGGCCCTTGCAGCCTCTGTGACTGTTGTGGTGTATCACATTGGCTTCATTTGTCTACAGGCAGTAACGAGAGGTGATGTTCCCTGAGCGTTGCACAGACCAATTGTGAAATGTTCATGGAGAAAGTGCACACTAGGTCACTGAAAAATCACTGCCATATTTTATGATGCACCATGGGCCATCTCTGGGGTCCATTCACCAAAGGAATTCCTTAATTGGTGGCCCACACACTGATTGGGCTGAAAAATAGAGAAAAATACACACCACAGCAGATCCTCGGGGTACTGCCGTGGTCCCTTGGCACCTCACGGGTGTGTCATTAGGAATAATCACCAAGAGTTATTTACTGCCTTGAAGCCATATTAAAATGATTTTTGAATGTAAGAATAATAGCCCAGTGAACTGTGTTACTGTCCTAGTGTAAATGTTGCTATGACACATAGTTTGCTCTTAATTAAAAAGACATGTCTGTCTTTGCATATCTGTGACATTATGTCTGACATTATTTCATATATTTTACCTAGTTATTAACACTGTATCCTAAGAGTTGTTGCGATGATGGTAGTGAGAATGGGCTGATTCCTTAATTTAGTGCTTAGGCTATCTAATGAAGTTGGGAGTGCCTGGAACCTACTGACACCCATATGTGTAGGTTCCTTCTGAATCTAAGTTTTTGACCCTGGGGCACAGTTTCTAGCCTCATTTTGCATATGAAGTTGCTCCTGTGTAAAAAACATGCAGCTGATTTGGAAGCCAGCAAGAACGGGTGCCCTACATCATGCCAGAAAAGGCACTGTCAGAAGGCAACTTCTGGACAGATTCTGCATCATACATATAGGCAACACCATACTAAAGCCAGCTTCTGAGCCCTTATGAGACGGGGGGCCCACGACAAGCAGAAGTTATATTTGACTTCAGGAGAACTGGAACTGGGAGTAGTAGTTAAGTCTGGCAGCCCCCTTTGACTTTAAACACTGTCTCTTCTAGGGATGGAGTACAGGGGATGACACATTTTGAGCTGACCAATTAGTAGAATTAACAACAGTTTTGGGATACAATATTTGATCAGACTTTGAGATAAAAATTCAGGTTTGCAACTGGGTTCGTTTCTGAGCTGCCTGGAATGTCGTTTCCATCTCCCTGGAAAAGGAAAATGCCTCACTGACCAAGTCTCAACTCATAGTTGTCCCAGGGGTAGCTCCACCCCAACTCTGCACATACCTCACCCAGTGCTACGTCTTCCTGGAATCATCAAACATTGGATGCATTTGAGGAGCTAAAACTCTTGCCAGAGGTTGGGATCAGCCAGTGTTTTGTGACTTTCCCATTTGTCTGATGTCACCCTTTCTATCACTTCAAAACATATTTTGTTAACACTTTTCATTTTCAAAACTAGAGATTATTTTCTGCTTTATTTTCAAATATCTCATTTTAATCCCCTTTTAGTCTATAGATAACTATAGATATCTCTTCTATAGATAGAAGAGAAAGGAAAAAATATTCAAGGTACCATCTGGAGCATACAACTTTGTGTATCTTGTCACAGTTTTCATGTTATTTCTTACTGGTGGTGGACCGCTAAATTGTTGGACCTCTTAGGAACATCCTCCCACTCCATCCTCGCAGGCAAACCCAGGTGCATCTCTGACCCAGCCTGCAGCCTGGGTGCCCACAAAATGCAGGTACCCCCCCACATGCACAACTGGCTTCTCATTGCTGGGACACAGTACCCAACGCAGTACCACAACTTAGAGGAGGAAGGGTTTATTTGGCTCCCAATTTGTAGAGGTTTCCGTCCTAGTTGGCTGACTCAAAGGCAGGGCTTACTTATGGCAGGAGGCTTGCTTGTGGCATGATATACACAGCAGCGAAGCAGAGAGAGATCCAGGGAGGAGGGGTTAGAACTTGCACATCTTAACCCCAGTGACCACCTCCTCCAACCAGGCCTCTCACCTCCCACATCATATTTAGCTGTCAACTCATCAGTGGACCAATCCACTATGTAGTACCATGCCCCCCGACCCCCATGGCCCAGTCATCTTCCAAAAGCCCTACCTATGAGGACATGTAGTGGATTGATAACGGGTGGTCAACTTATAACCCCCAGCTGAACTGAGTAAGTGTGGTGCTGGGTATGTGAGCCCACCTGGGGACTGTTGCCAGCAGCATAAGAAGCAGACCTGGAGAAGAAGGAAAAAAGGGTTTTGGGAGCTAAAGAGGCCACGGGGAGTGGAGAAAGGCTGTTGGAGCTGGTAGAAGCTGTAAGGAGCTGTTGGTTATTTTGGAGGAGCTCATCATGCTGGCTTTCCTGATGAACTTGACTGTTTTCATCCTGCAAGGAGCTTAGAACCTTGCTGGCACTGAAAATAGCTTCAGTTCACTTTGGGGGAGCTCTGGTGCTCACTTTGAATATTGCTTTCTGGCTCCGGAAGGGAAGATAGGGCATTGCCCATCTCCTAGAGAAGTTGCATGACCTTCCTGATGGGAACTCGGCCATCTTGATCATCGGAAGAGCTCGGGACCTCACTGTTGCTGAGGATGGCTGTGGTACCTTTCAAGGGAGCTCTGGTTCTTCTGAGCATCACTTCCTGGCTCCAGTGCAGATCCCTCAGCCTGCTAGCACAGATCCTTCATCCTGCTGGCACAGACTTCCTAGATTCCACCACCGACCTTTGGACCTTCCCAGCACAGATCCATGAAACAGGCCTGCATGAGGTATTATTATGGGCTCTAGGCCTCTAGCTGGACTCGTGGGAGGCATTGATATGAGCTGCAGGTCTTAAGCTGGACTCATGTAGGACATTTCCTTGAGATCTAGGCCCTTGGCTAGTTTCCTTGGTCTTAGTGTGTGGACAGATTTCCTGCACGGTCTTGTATATCGTTCTTTGGGTGACTATTATAAATAATCTTACAAAATATGTGTCCTGTATTATATTGTGGTCCCTTGCAAAAATATGCCCCAAACCAGCACAGCACATGAGGCCTTGGGGGACATCCAGATATAAACCATAACACACACATGCGTGCATAGACACACACACACACATACATACACACACATCTATACAGCCATCCTTTTATTTGTGATCCTAAATTGTCATAGGAACATAGTAAAATGTAGATGCCCTAAAAACATGAGGGCAAGGACAGGTTCGCCTGGAGATGGAATTCCTCCTCCCACGACAGTACTCCCAGGGCACAAGAATAAGCCCTGCAGATGCACAGGTGACATGGCATTGCCAGCTTTCTAAGCCGTCTTGGCTGTCGCACTGCACACTGCAAAGCTGCTTTTGCTTCAAAGGAAAAAATGAGTTTACCTGGTGCTCAATGGGGCAGGAGAATTATACTATGGAAAAAAATTGTAAAATACATTTTATTTTTCTTAGTACTTGCTTGCAGTACATGATTACACTCATCATGAGAAGTTGGTGCATTTCATAACACAGCCTAATTCTTTTTATGTTCCCTTTCTTCACCTCCTTCTCCTCTCCCTCCATCTCTTGGTCCTTTTCCCATTTATAACAAATTATTTTTAGCCACATCATATCTTCAAAACTGTTTATGTGTAGAAAACCCAGGGAATAAAGTGAACTGTTCATTGTGGACGGCCTTAAGTTACATTACGGCCGTAGAAAATACAGGAGGCAGAGGATGACTGAAAGGACTAATGCAACATTAGATTCAGATCTGTAGCTCCTGTAGCTACTTCAAACATGGTTTCAGAAAGTAAACCCACCATTTTCAGTAACCATGGAAACGGTTAAAATAAAATTTTGCCATGAAAGCTTTTAGAGAGAAGGCGAAAGATCAGAGAATTGGCCACTGAATATAGTCTTCAAATCTATTACTTTTGTATGGTGCAGTCAGATTACAGCTATTGATTCTAGAGAGGCTCCCTAATTCATCTTTTCCTCTTGCCTGGCCTTGTATCATCACACGGCATAGTTTGAATCCTTGTATTAATAATCTATACCAACTGCTATTCTAAAATTTCCCTTTTGTATACAGGCCACGAATTGACATGATACATAGTCACAAAATGTTTCCCAATAGCCAGTCCAGAAGATTCCTGTGTAGTGTGAGCTTGTTTCTTTAATACCCACCACATTCTTCCATAAGTACCTAGACTTCCACCTCATTCGCCTCTTCATGTTTTCTCCCACCAGCACCAAGTTGGGGACCAGGACTTTCACACGTGGGCCTTAGGGGACCTTCAACATCCAAACTACAGCAGTAGCTCTGGTGGTTTGCAAGATAATTTATATGGTATAGAAAGAGGCCTGGCATTAAGTAATACTGAGTCACACAATGAAAAGGTAATGCCTTCTGAATTATCCTCAGTCCTTCTGATTCTACTTAGGAGAGTTGGTCTCATGCTAGTAAGTCTTTAATGCCCCTGTCATACTTACCAATATCCCTGTTCAACACATAAAGAGCAGGTGTCAGAATCAGAGCCTTCATCATGCAAACAAACATACCTAGTGAACATTTAAGGTGCCTCCACTAAGGAGTACTGTTTTCTGACTGCCTGGTGTAAAGATGAATGTAATCCTCAACTCTGAAGGTGAAAAGTAATGGGCTTTATAAGATGGAGACTAATGAGAGGTCATGAGGTCACTGGAGGTGTGTCCTTGAAAGGACATGTGGGACCCCAGCCTCTCTGGTTTCCTGTATCTAGATCTGATCTTTTCTTCCCACTTGCTCTCTAGCTTGTGATGCTGTGTGCCATCTGGTCCCCACCAGAGCCGAGCTAATCCTGACGCCATATCCTTGAATCTTGAGCATATTTTTCCTTTGTAAATGTAGCCTGCTTTGGGATTTCAGTATAGTAAGGAAAACCAAACAAATATAGTCATCAATAGACTTTTTATAAGGAAAGAAGTCGAACACATCCAAACATAGCAAGTACATATTGTAAAGAACAGTCCAGTACAATTCTTAGGAGCCCCTGGTGTTGGCCAGACTTTCTCCCCTTTGTTTAGCCAACGTGGATCTCTGTCTACCAGAGAATACTATAAATTTTAAATAGTCTTTATATTTGAGGGGATACAGTAAATCATTCCTGAGTCTGCTTCCAGCTCTCTGTAACTGTCATTATACCACTAGGTGTTATGTCTGCTGACATTATTGCTTATTCTTATTTAGATCATAATATGGTGCAGGAAATAACAGTACATTTTGTTTTTTACTGTAAAGAATGTTTATTTGAGGCCCAGCTGAAAAATAGTTGTGATCTGTTGGGAAACAATGTGTGTGATCTTCAATCATGTACTACCAAAGTATTATTGATTCAAAGATTATTCAACTCTGCTATCTTTCTAAAATATGATTCAGATGCAGAAAAAAGAGCTTGGGTTTGGAAGCAGATACAAAACAGAACTGGTTTTGAGTCCTCCTTGTAGATGTAGTAGTTTTGTGACCTTGGGTTAAATGATTGTCTCATTTGCAAAACAGAGTTACTTTATACTCACTTCAAATGCTATTTGGAAGATTATATCATCTCAGCTAATATTTATTGGGTACCTGTTCTGCATCAGTCTTTTCTGAATGCTGTAGATGCAATAGTGAACAAAGCAATGTGGCTTCTCTTATGCAACTGGTGGTTTTAAATGAAATTGACTTTCTGCTCTGTGTTGTTTTGCTGTTTTTGTTTCTTTGCTTTTCATGGTTTTTGTTGTGGTAGTCATTACTGTTTTTGCAACACTGCGGATTGAACCTAAGGCATTTACACTGAGCTGTATCTCCAGTCTTTTTTTACTTTTTATTTAGTGATAGGGTCTTGCTAAGTCACTAACTTGCCCAGGCTAGGCTCACATTCGCAATCCTCCTGCCTCATCCTCCCAGAGTGCTGTATCACATGTATGTGTCACCACACATGGCTTCTCCCCTTTCTTCAGTCGTGCAGGAAGTGTCACCTGGAGGTGGATTGGAATTGGAGTCTCATATCTGTACTTCTAAAACAATTATCCCTCTTGGTGCTACAGGTTTTCAGTTATAACTAAGCTGCTAAGGATTACTTAGGACCACAGAAATTCTGTGTGGCAGGACCACACAGAAATTTACATTGTTTTTTAGTCCATAGAATTGTAATTTTATGTGGGACAACATTTATATTTTCAATAACAATTTGGCACTGTATTTACTTCCATTCATGTGTACTATTTATAAGTAAACATAATTTGCATTGCAAATATTAGAAGTGGAGTTACTTTTTCATTCTCTATGCTTCTGTTCTTTCATGTAGAAAAATTCTGAATGATAAGCTGTTACTTTGCTACAGGAAAACTTTCCCCTGAGATTTGCCAGTGGCCAAACTTGCACAGGTGCAATTCATTACAAATAAATTTCTTGTCAGTGGTTTCTTGTCAGAGAAGAGAAAAGTTGTTTATTTTTACTGTTGATGAGGCCATGGCTGAAGTGATCTAGAAAGATACTCCTTTTTTTCAGATAGATTTTCTGTCTGGCATTATCAAAGTACCTTACAGCCCTTCAGGTATGACAGTGATTATAGCAGGTAGGCCAGGCAAAACAATAATAGCTAAGTAATTAAGCACA
Organism: Chinchilla lanigera; assembly: GCF_000276665.1. Classification (NCBI taxonomy): domain Eukaryota; kingdom Metazoa; phylum Chordata; class Mammalia; order Rodentia; family Chinchillidae; genus Chinchilla; species Chinchilla lanigera. The sequence goes on along the minus strand of NW_004955436.1, from coordinate 17,103,513 downwards.
GTCAGACTGGCTATTGGAGCTAATGTAAATTCACAGAAAAAATGACCTATTTCTTACTACTGAGTCAAAAGTAACACCGTTGTTGTTGATAACCCACACAGGCCATCAGGGTTAGCTTTATCTTGCATGTAAAGGTTTGATTTGCAGGTATATTTTCCTATATAAGATTTGATAAGACATGACCTAGTCATGTATTTCAATTTTACTTTGTAAAACTGTTATTGGCATCTCAAATGGTCGGTGAAATTCCAAGCCAGTGTCATCTGAGGTAAGTAAATATAAGAAAAACCAATAGAATCAATTTTTAGAATGCATTCTCTCTCTCTGTATTATACACATGGGCATCTGACATGGCTCCCTACAGAGCTAATTATACTGTTTTAAAATAATAATAATAATAAAGAAGATAAAAGATGAAGAGATATAAAGCTACCCAACTGTGGAATCACTCACCTGACATTCTTGGAATGCCACACTCTAATTACTAATGAACTGACATTCAGCACGGTTACCTAGAGAATGTTAAAGTGAAGAATGTCAAAGTGAAGGATGTCCGCCATCTTAATATTTCTTAAAAACCACATCTCTCCTTTTCTCTATGAATATAAACAATAAGTTGTTTCAAAGATGTTCTCCTTAATATCCTCAGCATGTCTTTTACCTATCAGCACTAACCTGACACCTGCTTCCATTTTGCTAAGTACTTACTAGAATTTGAAAATCACAGCATTCAATTTCCTACCTTTTTCCTGAATATAGAATCCATACAGCAAGAGCAAGAGCAAGACGAAGATTCTTTCATGGCTGTTCAGGAAATACTAAGTGAAATTTAGACCTGCTGATGAGTCCATTTTTAGCTCTGACATCTTTATACTCTTGAGAATGTCCCCAGAGTTAGATGGTAAATATATATTCTGTCCCAGATTGATCTAAGAAGCTCCTGGGCCCTTATATCTATCCACCGAGTGTCGATAACAAGGGTACTTGTATCTTTGAGGAATCTAAGAAGATGACTTTCCTTTCTTCTTACCTTCAAAGTTGGATGCGCTGAATCGCTATCCTGGTCCACAGTGTTAGTATGTACAGTAGCCCCTGGATCAGAAAAACAAAGGAAATGTTCCACCCAGTTTCTTGTGAATCTACCTTCAGACATCGTATCTAAATCCATGCACTGCTGTGCGACCTGGCGCAACCTTCCTGGAAGTGAATTCAACATTGTTTACCAGCTTGATACTGGTCCACAAGTAATGTGGCAGTGGTGTTGATAGCCTTGGACTCTTCAGAGCCTTTGACTGTACAGAAGTAATTTAACATTCAGGCAAAAAGTTCTATAAAAGATGCTCATTATGACATTTCTTTTAAATAAACATTAAAAACCCTTTATTATTTAATCCTAAGAACAGAAATTTACTCAATAAATGTTAGTGTACTACATAATAGAGTTTTAGGCAGCTGTGAGCAGGGCTGATGTTCCAGAAGAATTTCTAAGGTGACATATCAAAAATCCTCATGCTAGGAAGTTGTAATAAAAATCTAAAACAACCTTGCACATGCAGTATGATCTTAATTATGTGTAATATGAAGAAGGAAAGAGAAAGAGCATGGATAGCAAAACATGAGCTGTGGTTATTTTTGTTCCCTTTGTTTCAATTGCTTTTGGTATCCATCCTTTTATGTTTTGAAATTTCTCTCTATGGACATCAAGTAAAATAAAATTTCAGAATTAAAGGTGCAGAAGAAAATTACCCAGGCAGCGATTGCTGCAGTATGTGTGTTGGTGTCCATTCTCCTTTTTTGGCAAGCCATGGACTGCTTTCGGCTGTGGCTCTTTCCTGGGAATTTCACTGCTCATTCTCCTACCGGAGAAAAAAACAACTATAGAAAGGCAAGATAAGAATCTATGTCACCTGGTCTCTGTTCTTTTTCAGCACACAACGGTTCTGCCCTTTATATTAATCGAGATGAGAACATCACACCATCAGTATCCCAGCAGGAGCAGCGGACTTGCCGCCATATGCACCTTCTCTGTGGGCTATATATTATGGTAAGGACCACGCCTGCTGGGTTTTCGTATAGTATTGGATTTTTCACTGCTAAATTTGGGCACAGATTGCATTATGGATATAATCACTAACAGATTCACACTGCGTGCTTCATTTGGTCCAAGACCTGGGCTTTGTCTCGTTTCCCCAGATGCTTATATTTTTAGAAAGTATATGCCAAACCTCACACAGCAGGAATTTGTTGAACAATCCCATGTAAGCAGTGGTTCTTCCAAGGCTACATTTTTCAACTCTTTTTCAAACTAAATGTTTTCCTTGGACACTAGTTTTACAGCTTTAGGGCTTTTTGCTTAAGATTTTTTGTTTTTGTTGTTGTTGTTGTTGCTTTTGTTGGGGTGGATGGGGGAGTTGCAACAAACACAAATGAAAACAGAATAAATGACCTCTTAGAGCAATGAACTTCATAGGAAGTGAAAATGTACATTTTTAAAAATGCATTTCAGACCTATTCCATAATTGGCTGTTACATATAGAATGCCTTTTACTGCCTTGTTTTTTAATATTGGGTAAGTAAACCGTAAGACATCTCCATGTGGTCTGTGGGCACAGCGGAGCCCCAAGAATGAGTTGCCAGATTTACCTGATAAGAGTTTTTGCCCGGCAAGTTGACTTCACATTAATTTCATTTTTTATTACGCTTTAACGCTTCAGAAGTTCTTTATCTTAACATAGAGGATTTTTTATTTCTCTTTCAAATTCCAAGTCCTGTTTGATATATGAGCACACATAAATGAGGTCCTTCCCGCCAGCATTTCTCCCTTGGGGACTCTCTTCTCCTGAGTTCTGGGTCACCATCGCCTCCTTTAAGCCTGAAGGACTGGATAATGTTCTTCTAAACACCCCGCAGCTATGGTTAATCCCTCCAAAAGCCTAGAGCTCTTTGGGAGGCGCTGTCTGGATGGCCAGCCTAGAAATATAAAATAAAGTACAGTCAGTACAGGACTTCACATACTTTGCATAAACAATCACATAATGCCCCAGATCAGAGCAGAAAGAGCATCTGCTTCCAGGAAGCCACACCACATGGCTGGATCTAAGGGACATCCAGATGACAGACCCTAGAATAAGTGTGTGGTGAGGTTCATTTCATCTGCCACTCTGTCAGCTAGTGAGAGATTGTGTTGATTGGGGAAGAGTTTATTTTCCTCATCACTTTCGAGGGATTTCACATACACACACACACCCCTAAAATCTTAAGTATTGACTTTCTCTGATTAAAAAAAAAAAAAGTACAATTGATTAGGACTCGTGGGTGAACTGTGTCTAATATTATGTCGTGAAATGTATTAATGTGTTTTATAGTTGTGTACTTGATAATCAGTGCCTGTTACCTTTCAGAAGAATTAAGTAAGGAAGTCACTGGAACTACCTTTAGATTAACTCAAAAATCAACGTCTCATCCCCCTGCCATTTCACCCCCAAATACAGGCTCATCACCCTGCACTCGCATTTGCTTACCTATGGGACAGAGAAGTTTTCTCTGGGAACCGTGGTATATTTCTGAGAATTCATTTACTATGCTATTAAATTATCTTGTAGAGCCCCAGAGGTTTCAGGAAATATGCTTTCTGATGGCTTTCCCTCCACTGTGCGTACAATCACTCCACGTTCCAAAGAGACACATGGGAAATACCACATAGTCCTCATTAGGGACCCCCCAGGATCCCTCATTAAAATGAAGCATTACTCACGCTCTCCATGCCGAAGGAGGCTTGCCAGGTCCGTGTACTCCCTGAGCAAACCAGTACTTGTTTGGACATGTATTTGCTTTAACCAGTGAATTCCCTCACACGTATTCTGAGCAAACTTTCAGAGTCAGCGTTTCCTTTGGTGTTCTGCCCTAGGCATTCGCGGATATGCCAAGACCTAAACAATGCTGGTCAAGACATGTCACATTATATAAATGCAAGGATTCAGTTGTTATCAACATGATACTGGCTTTTGCTCCACTCCGGACTATCTCAGGGCCAACATACCAGTGACACAACAGAGAGAGGTTCAGGATGTAAAATCTTTTGACAGCATACCAGTGTTGTAACTGGACATTCCAGACTGCATGCCAAGACGGAAGAAAGCTTTCTTCTTATCGTTTGCTAATTACAGAATAAATAGATCTCCTTTACAGTACTGAGTGTGGTTGAGCTGACTCTGTACCTCAGGGCTGCTGGCCAGGCTGTCTGCTTTTCTTGAGTTCTGGCTTTTCGGTCTCACAAGTCTCCCTCCTCACTCGAATCTTCTCTCCCTGGGATCGGGTGGTGAGAGGTGAGGAGACAAGGGAAGGACACCTGTGCTGACCTTCCTGGACTGGCATCACTGAGCTCCCACCTTTCGAGCCAAGCCCCCCGGCCTCCTCAAGCTTAGCATCCAAAGGCTCCCCAGACTCATCTCATGACCACATCTGCCTGCCACGCATGTCTCCCTCTCCACCTGCCCAAATGTTCGGGACACATTCTCACATCCTTTTCTAGGAAGCTCCTGATTCTTTCCGTTACCTCTCAAACATTTCTGTGCAGCCTGCGAATTTTTTAAGAACTTGCTCTAATGAATGAGAGGACCCATATTATCTTATGCTGAATATGAAGTAAAGGCCACTTAACGTAACAGTGATTACAGGGGTCACAATGAGTACCATTCTTTGAGGTAGACGCTGTGCCAAATGCTTTTCCGATAGGATCTCGTTTCATCTGCCCCCGCCCCAGCAGCCCTTTGAGATCAGCGTCTCTCGCCTGTTTCACGGAGAAAGAAGCTAACACCCAGAGGTTGGATGTCTTGCCCAGGGTAAGCCACTGGGCTACTGCCAGAACTTCAGGACAAGCCCAGGTGTGACTCAGAGACTGCACCATTCACCTCGCCCTCCACTGACTTCGCTTCTGTGAACTCTGGACAAAAGCTGCCCATGAACTTTTGGTTTTGTTTGGTTTTAAAGAAATACACCAGAAGCAGTAAGTCTAGGACCCAAGCCCATTTCCTGGGTTGGAATCTGGTCTCTTCCATTCCTCTTTTGTGGGTTGTAGTTACTCAGATGTGAAATAGAGAGGAGGAAAAGTCCGTACCTCACAGGACCTCTGAGCAAACCCGGAAAATGCTGACAGTAAAATATTTCCTAATTTGCTATTGCCAGTTCTGAGGCATTTCTCAACAAGTAATAATAGAGCACCTAATGTTTTCTTGCTAAATGTTTGAGAATTTGACTTATGACATCATAAGGTCTTTCTCTTTTACCAATTCCATTCATTCATACACTTTTGACTTTAAAAACCAAAATTCTGAAGGATATGAAAATAACATTTTTTATTGCCTCAGGGAATAGATAGTTTTGGATAAGCTCCATAATCTAAATCTCAGTATCGCAAATGTATTCACTGAATAACTTTCCAACATAGAAAAGTAAAATCAGAATTAAGTGTGGTCTTTCTTTGGTGATGCAATTCTAAATCACCTCAGCAAAATTTTATCTCTCACCAAACTTAATTATTTCTCAGCCATGGAACTGTGGGTGATTTTTCATTTTCTTATCAAAATAATTCTGTATTCTCCACTTTCCTCATCTTTAAAAACAGAGAAATTTTCTCAAAAACAAAGAGTGTACTCAAATCTAAAACTCCTAGAAATTTTAATTATAAAAGTGAAAGTGAAATTCAAGACCATATTAAAGTCCTCCCATTTAGAAGTAACCCTGGAGATAGATGAAGAGGCGTGGACCCCACTAGTATGTTTTGGGCTAAATCAGCTTCTTAGATTTGCGTCTGTTCAGAAAAAAGCCTAGCTATACAACCCATTTTAATTTCCAGTATTTATTTTTCAGTAATAGAGATGCTGGTGGTAGGATTCTGGATATATTATTAAAGGTCTAATCAATAAGACTTCTGAAACCAAATCTATAAAATCCAGATTTTAATAATTTTATATTTAGTAATTTTTAACCATGGTGTAGAAGGCAGACTAATACCCACCCCTAAAGACAAGTCACATCTGAATCCCAAGAGCCTGTGAACAGGTCACCTTACTGACATATTTCGGGTAGCCTGCATTATCCAGGTAGAGCCCAACTACTCTCACATGAGCCCTTAGAAGTGGAGAGATCTGTCTCGGAGAAACACACGACTACACAAAATAAATGAAAGACGCATCATAAAAAGGACTCAACCCTTCACCGCTGGCTTTCAAGGCAGAAGAAAGGGACCTTAACTGGTGCTCACTGACTATCAACGATTTCTAGAAAACGGAAAAGGCAAAGAGACACAGTGTCCTCTAGAGCTCCAGAGAAAAGACAGCCCTGCTGCAATTTGATTTTAGTGCAGAGAGATTTGTGTTAGACTTTTAACCTGCAGAATTGCAGGGTCCATTTGGGTTGTTTTAAACCTTGACATTTGAGGTAATGTGTTACAGAAGCGACAGAAAACCAATGCACTGGAGCAAATCAATCTCTGTGGCTCTTAGTTTCCCCACCTAAAAAAAAAAGTCAAGAGACTTACCAGGCAGGATTTCTGTGAAAATCACAAAAACGGATATTTAATGTCCAACACATAATCTGTACTCTTCACAGTGGCCACGATTGTCCTGTGTTCTAGGAAAACTCGTTCACTGGGGAGCCTCAGCTTTGGAGGTTTCAGCAGGTTTCGTCACTCTAACCTGTCAGGCTTACTCTGGGCGGAAGTGCTGAGCTTTGCATTCAGGTGCTCCTGAGTAAACTGCTTATCCTCATTCAACCTCATTTTTGCCACATGTCAACTGGGAAGGAAAGGAAAGGAAAGCACCGCTCGGAAATGATGAGCACAAAGGAATGCTCAGAAATTAAGTTTCTTTGCTCCTTTAAGGCAGCCAAGATGCTGAAGGTCTGTAGTCTCTGTGAGAAAGGCCCATTCTCTCTTTCTCTCCCCTTCCCCTCTCTTTCTCTCCCTTTCCTCTTTCTCTCTCCCTCTGTCTCTCCCTCTCTCCCTCTCTCTTTGTCTGTCTTCTCTTCCTCACCAACCTAATTTACTTTCATTCTATCCTCCCTCTGCTCTCCCTCTTACAGGTTTTGATCCTGCTTCATGGGATATGTGCCTTCTTGCAATCTCTTAAGAATGCTAAAGAGTTTTCTGGAATTTTCTTATGGTTCATATATTAAGTTATTTCTGGAGCTCTGCTTTCCCTCTGAGAATTGAGAATGTCACTGCTTTCCCATTATTCCAATGTGCTTGTTTTTCAAGTACTTCTTTGAGGGTGTGGTGATTTCTTCTAACAAGAAGTCTGTCTGGACATTTGGGAGCTTGACAGCTGATGATGTGGCTTGCAGTCAGCCCGTCAGACTCAGCACTGGGGTTCTCAGATTGGCATCTGCACAAAAGAAGCCTAGATATATAACTCCTCTCATGAAAAGAAATTTTCAGTACTTATTATTCAGAATTTCATCTCCTATCTTTGAGAGCAGGTTCTCAGACATTCCAGGAGTACCTCATATGCTATGAATGTTGCCCCACCTCAAAATCATTTTATATGCAGTTACAATTCTTCATCCATCCCCCAGATTTCCTACAACCATGCCAACACCATTCCTTCTTTTTCTTCCAGTCTTTCAGAATCAACAAGTAGGTGCTGCTTGTTGCCTTGATGCTACGTGGTGATTTTCCCATGTGGATATCTGTCTGCTTCCCGCCACCTTCACCTCACTATCCCCAGTCCCTCAACAGATGGACCAGCTGTTTATCTCAGAGAGAAAACCAAAGATTTGAAACCTTAACTCCTTTGAGGTCCTCCTGCAAGCATCCATTCTGCACCCATCATCCTCTGGCCTGGGAAACGAGTTTCTACCCCTTTTGATGGGCACTCCTCCCTCTGTCCTCTGCCTCACCCCTTCCTGTTTTTCTGGACCTCGTCCTTTAATCATCACTTTATTGTTGTGTAACTTCCAACTCACTCCTGGATCCTTCCAATCAATATCTGAACACACTGTGGTCCTCATCTACACCTTACAAAATCTGCTGTCCTAAGACCACCCTCTTAGACATCCCCCTACTGCTTCATCTCCCTACTCACAGCCAGGTTTCCCCAAAGAGTTTTCTGCCGTCTACACTCTCACACATTTAAGAGACAGGATGATCTGGTGGTGGAGAGAATGGATTCATTAGCCAGACTGCCTGAGTTTAAATTCTGCTTCTGCCGTGTGGCCTTGGGCAAGTCACTTAACCTCTTTGTGCCTTAATTTCTTCATGTATGGTACTGGATAATAATAGTGCACACTTGTCTTAGTTACTTTTCTCTTGTTGCTGGGACAAAATATCCAACACCCGAAGTTAAAGGGGGAAAGGTTTATTTAGCTCACAGTTGGTAGAGGTTCAGTCCATAATCACCTGGCTCCAAGGCAGGATGGCTTAGCAGAGGGACATCACAGAGTAGAACCAGTTCATGGAGGCAGAAGACAGCAAAAACAAACCAGGGAAGAAGAAGGGACAAGCCTCTTTCTCTCCCTTATATTGTATCCAGTCTACCAGGATTAGGGCAGTGCCAGTATGGTCAGTGGACTGATCCAGCAATCATTCACCCCTAATCCCAGCACCTTTACTCCTAGCATTGCATCATGAATCAATCACACACTCTGTGTTCAACCACCTATGAAAAAGCCCTGTGACCACATGTGGCTTTGGGAGGACATCTGGACACAAACCATAACACTACCTCCAAAGTCACTGTGGTCATTAGAATGTTAATCTTCAGAATGTGAGGCATGTGGGACAATATCCAGCATGGAGTATGTGCTGATATTACCGCTAGCCTTCTCAGGGAGGCTTATGCTTTCATTATGTTAGCAAAACCTCTGTCTGTGTCACCAGTGACTCCTATTTTGCTGCAATCATGGAATGCGTTGTAGGCCTCACTGATATTTTATCCCCACTTCCCAAAACACTCTGTTCCCCTAACTTGGGTGATAGAGCAATCTCCCTATTTCTCCCAAACCCGGTTCTCAGGATCATCCCCTTCAGTTTCATTTGCTGGCTCTTCTCCCTCCACACACATGATACTGGAATTCCAGCAGCCCTATCCCAGGTCCCCTCTGTAGCTACTTCTTCTGCTTGTGTCAGTCTGTCCCCTTCATGTTTGCCCAGAAACTCTCCTGGGCCTATTCCCTATCTGTCTGCCTAGCAGTAACTGAGCTCCCCATCCACTCCCAGACACGCACCCGACTAGCTGCACACCCCACCCAGCTATTCCCGCCAGAGAGCTATGAGACATCCTGTCCATCTCACCAGGGCCTGTGACAGGCAGCCTCTCCACAGTTTCTAGCTTCCACGATCTCCAAGGCTCTTTGTGAGTCTGTACACTTGGCTCTGTCTCCAGGGCCAGCATCACAGTCCAAGCTTCATTCCCCTCTCTCCTGGACCACTGCACAAAACTAGCATCCCGCACTGCCCCCGTCTATCCACAGGATCACTGAGTGGCCTTTTAAAGACTAGTAGAAGCCCAACACTCCTTTGCTTCAAGCATGTGGATGATTTCTTGTTGCATCTAGGGACTCAGTCCAGAGCTCCTTACGTGGCTCAGGGGGCCTTGCATTGTCTGATCCCTGCTGACCTCTCTGGCTTCATCATCCTCCTTTTCTGCTCTTGCTTACTAACCCAGCCTGATTATCAAGGGCATTAAGTTCCTCCCAACTTCAAAGATTTCACCTTCTCCGCACCACACCCAACCCACCTGTCCCCCACCATGGCCAGCTCCAAGGCATACTCATCTTCAGGCTCCAGTCTTACTCTCTCTTTCTCAGCTATCTCTTCTTCCCCACACTTGGCTCAGCCCCTCCTGAAGTATGATACTCTAATCTCCTGTTTATTTCTGCCAGGAGATTTCAAAACTAATTGCAGTCATGGAGTTTTGTTTATTTTTTTTTTCCAGTCTACCCCTTACTACCTAAAGCAAGAGAAAGATCTGCACCTGAAATGATCTTAAAGAAAATAGACAGCCTTCTTGCAGGTTCTCTCCTTACAAGGGGTTAATTATTTTTAGACATGATATCAAAAAGTCATTCACAAAATTTTAAGATAGATATTGAGTTCCAGCTATATTGTCTCTTCTTCTACCTGCTTGATGATTTTAAACTGCCCCCTGGGGCTGATGAACTTGCAGGAGAAACCTCACCGACTGCGCTCTTTGCCTGAGTATCAATAAAACCATTTCCAGTGAAGGGAAGTTTTATTTGTTAACAGAGTTATAGCCTTTGCATTTAGGGCTAGAGCACTTCAGAGGGGCAGAACTTGTTCTGTGGTGAGACGCACTGGAAAGGTTACGCGACCATCTCTGCAGCGGCCCTCGTACCGCCCAGTCTCACCCTCAGCAGATGGTTTCCAAGGCCAGCAACAACGAAGAGAGCAGTTCCAGCTGTTTGTGTCTCCCACAGCACTAAGCAGTGCTGGACTCCCCGAAGACACAAAAGAGAAAGGGATGAAAATAAGTGCACAATTCAGATGAGACTCCTGCGCCAGAGCTGGGCTTATACCCAAGAGCCCAAAGATCATTTGTTTGAGATGCGGGAAAATGGCAAGAAAAACATGGTCTAAAATAACAGTACAAAACTTTGACTTTATACATTTAAGTAGACCTGGTTTTCCCTAATAATATTCAAAGTAGGAGAAGCAATTTTCTGTTGAAGATATGGGGAGGAGAAATAGGTGGAACGCTGATAGCCCCAGGGAAGGTTCCCTCATCCGGACTTGCAGGGTCCTGAAAAGCCTCTGATTGTAGAAGAAGGAGTAGGCGATAGCCTTCTGGAGATCCAGGGTAAACCTGTCAAAAGCAGAAGGTGGCCTGGAGGCCAGAAAGAGGAAATTCCCCTCAGGAAACCGAAGTTCAGTCCACCTGGAGGGCCAGTGACAGTTGACCCTACTCTAATCACTACAGTATAAATTCTACCTCAACTCTTCCCACCACGCCTTTTAATTTAACTGTCTATGACGTTCTTCTTTAGCTGTGTTCTTTGGTGGCCCGTGGCTTGTTTTGTCCCCTTTCTCTGGGTGCCGCCGTGTTCTCTGTGGCTGCTTCTTCTTGGCAGATCCCTTTCCCCCACACACCTCCCTAACGCTCCACCCCTCAGCTTGGTTGCGCTGCGTCCCCATCTCTCAGCCAAAGATTTTGTTTTCAGCATGCCAATTTTACCACGCTGGTCCTCCCAGAAACTCTTCAATAGTTTGTTTTTACCAGCCTGAGCTTTGTGTTTTTATTTTTCATTTTTTTTTCTGTGTTTTGGTAGCACTTTTATTTTTCTTTGCACAATGACGCATCCTTGGCTGTGATAGTCTGACATGACAGTAGAAAAATAAAATGTGTAAGTCATCCTGGAAATCTGAGAATTGCATATAAAAACCTTACATAAATTAGGACGATGCATAAATTTGCAGGTACAAATACAAATCGTTCTGCAATGGTGGTGAGTAATCTGGCCCCATGATATTCTGCTGGATAAGAAAGGTGATAGAGCCGTAAAGCTTGGATTAGTTGTTTTCTAACTCTGCAGGAAGACTTCAGGAAAGAAGTGGCAATTCATTCATAAATTCTTGCCAGCCTCTGGAGAAGTCCAAGAATTGTCATTAGGATTCTGTTGAGATCTGTTCATTCCCCAGAGAAGTGAAGAGCTCAGAAGAAACTGTCAAGTCAGCCAGAGTCATCACACCAGGCCAACTCCCTTCCACGAACATGGAGCCCTGCATCTCCCAGAGCATGTGCCAAACTAACTGCAGTGAGATAAAGAATTTTAGAAACGTACTATAAGGAAATAGTTAATCTGAGTGCCGTGTGAGCTAGTGCTGTTTACCTATCAGACAGAGACAAGTGTCTTTTTAAAAAAGGCACATTCCCAGGGAATGAGTCTAGCAGAAGATACATACTTCAGCCAGCACACTTTTAATCTCTTCTTTTTAACATACTAACTGCTTCTTTATTTGTGATTTGGTAGGATTAGATGTACATCTAGGTTTTCTTTTATTTCATTTTTGAAACTTCTTTTTTTTGTTACCTTTTTCAAATGGGCGTGTCGGAGTTACTTTTCTTGTTGCAGAGACAAAATATGCAACACCCAAAGTTAAAAGAGGAAAGGTTTATTGTAGCTTAAGGTTTGTAGAGGTTTCCATTCATAATTGGCTGGCTCCAAGGCAGGGTGACGTGGCACAGGGGTATTGCGGAGGAGACATGCAGAAAGCAGCAAGCAATAAGCAGCAAGGGACAAGCGCTGATGACACTAGCTCCCTTTCTGTCCCTTGTATTTTATCCAGGCTACACACCCTTAGGGCAGGTGGCATTCACACCTAGGGTAGAGCACCTTAATCCTACCTAGAACTATACCACACCAATCAGTGAACTATTTTAGAATCACACGCCCTTGCTCTCAGCATCACATGCTAGATCCAGCCACTTCTGAAACGCCCACCTATGACCACATGCAGCTTTAGGGGGACACCTAGACACAAGCCACAACAGGGCACATCTTGCCTGGTTTAAAGATCTCATAGTTTGCTTTTAACTTCATTTGATCTTGTTCTGTTATCTGCTGGTCTCTATCCCTGATTTGGAAAGATTGGAAGCAAGTTTTATTTGTTTGGAGAATGAATGTTGCTGTTATTTTGAGACACATTTTAAGATTCTAACTCTCCTTGAATTTAATAATTTCATCAAGGTTAAATTCATCTTGTCAATTATATTTTTTTTCAAGTTCTTAGCAAAACATCTTTTTCATTTTAGATGAAGATTTTAAGATGTGGGATGTTTTCCTAATAATTACACATATATTTTGTTTCTTCTTTTGCCTTCCTTCAAAAATAGTAATCATGGGCTAGGAAGATAGCTCAGTGGTACAAGCGCCTGCCTGGCAAGCAGCAAGGTCCTGAGTTTGATTCTCAGTACCAAAAAATAAATAGTAATCATATGCGTATTTCATCTTTAGGGCAAACTTCTGGTTGGCAGCTACCTCATAGAAAAGGTGTAGTATCTCTACCTGCCATCCATTTAAAAGTATTTGCAATGAGCAACGAACAGGCCAAAGTCATCAGTCCAGCCTGCAGCCCACCCCTCCTGGGAGGTCAAGATACTAGCCGGACACAGTATTTGCACTCAGAGGAGGAGTCATCTTAATTTCCACTGTGCTTGACCCTGTGCATGTTCTAAACTCAGTAATACTAGGATGCATGGCAGTGCAGGCACACTAGTGATACACGTTGTGCCAGCAGGCAGGTCCTTCCCAGTGTAAGCACCACAGGTCATGGTTGAATTGGAAGCAGTGTCAGGAGTGCCGCCCACCCCATTCCTAAGGAGGATGGTGAGACAGAACTGCATCCATTTCATCGCCAGAGCTGGTCAACTGATTGTTGGGGAGCTCAGTAGTCTTCCCCCAGGGATGGTCAGCAGCCGTAGTTCCCTGATTGACATCCAGGGTAGGGAGGCACCACTTATGCTTGAAATCATGTAGAGTTTTCTTCTCTTCTTTGATAGTAAAGCTGTAACTTTTCCTCATAATTTTGAAGCATTCTTTCGAGTCTCAGCTACCGGAGTCTAAAAGTAGGATGACAAGGAACAAGTACAACTATCATTGTGTAGTTGCTACCGTCACCCATGTCCGTTAGGCCAGCAGCACAGGACCAGAAGCGTACAGGGACAGCATGGCAGGAACAGCAGCATATGCACAGGTGGGCTGTGGAAGGCGCTAAATAGGGTCTGTGGCAAGTGGCCTTGCGGTTCAGGGAGCTTCACAATATGAACAAGGCATTGCTCAGGAGCAACAGGAATCTCACTGTAAAAGGGATGATGCTATACTTCCCATCTCGCCCACTGGAAGTAGAACATAGTGTAATAGGGATCGTGGGGGGCAAATACCTCCCTTGTTCTGGGTTCATCGTCTGTACAGTTATCTCTCTGCCCCAGACCTGTCCTGCAATCCTGTTGCTTTGGCAGTGAAGAACAGAGGGCAGCCAGGCACTGTGAAAGTTGTCCCAAACTTTGCTCATACCTGAACCACTGTTGAGAGAAAGACTAGTCACATCTTGGTTCTTCCTGGTGGTTTCATTTGCTGCTTACACGCAGGTGTAGAAGAAGTAGGAGTCATACAAGGTGAGCACAGAAGAGCTGCTCCCCTGTGGAGATCCTTAGGGACCTGAAAGGCTGCAAGTGATTTAGCCCCTGTTACTGGTACCACCTCATCTCTTGAGCTTGTCCACCTGCCCTTTGTCCTTCGGCCAGTCTCAGCTCCTTTCCATCCCTCAGACACACTGCAGGTGTTCATTTTGTATGGCAGCTGGAGGAAAGGACGCAAGAGAGCTGGTGTAACAGTATTTCCAGCTGTGTCTGGGAGGGATCTGCAGGTGAGAGAAGAAGAGCACCATCAGCAATGTAGGGTGCATGACACAGCCCAGAGAGAGCCTGAACAAAACACAGAGGGGAGGAATGCAAGTTTGCTCTACTTGTGCTGGACCATCCATCGCCTGCTGCCCCAGACATCAGAGATTCTAGTTCTTCAACCTTCATCCTCAGAGCAGGACTTATACCTTCAGCCTCCCTTGTTCTTGGGGACTGGACGGCAGTACACACCAGCATTCTGGACGCTCAGCTTCCAGTTGGCAGATGCTGGGACTTCTCAGCTTCTGAAGTTGCTGAGCCAGTTCCTCATAATAAATCTCTGTCCAGATCCTGTTGGTCCTAGGTCTTTCTTTGAGCCCTGTCTAGTGCACGTGCAGTTCTCTTCCTTCCTTCCACATATTTACACGTGTTCTCCCACAGCGGTCCCTGTCTCCATCCCAACCCCTTCCCCTAGCAAACTCTCACCCACCTTGCATTCTACCTTAAACTTCACTTTCTCCAAGCAAACTTCTCTGATTCCCTTTCTGTTTTCAGTCTGTGGTTCTTCTTCCCAGGAGCTTATTTGCATTTACACCTTCAACACCTGGTTTTCCTTCCAGATAGTTAAGTCCCAGGGTAAAGACTGTGCCCTTGTGTTAATTTTTGTATCCTGAACTCCCAGCATGGGAGTGCGTGACTTGGAGTACTCAATGTTTGATAACAACAGTCAAAGTGAGTGCTTTTCTTCTAGTTTCTGTTTTCTTTGTGACATGAAATTATCTAAATATGACAAGGCGGTTAGGTTAGACAGGAGGAGGCTTTGTTTTGCTTTTGAGGAATAAATGGTTAATAAATCCCCTACAATCTAATTTCAGCAATTAGCAATATATTGACAAAGTTATTTTATCTATAACTTCTAGGTTACTAAGTTAATTATTTCTCAAAGGCTTATTTTCAACTTTGTCCTCCTTATGTTGTTTTTACAGAGAATTCATTACATACCATAAAATTCACCGTTTTAAAGTGTACAATCTAATGGTTTGAGGAACATTCATAAAGTTGCAAAACCATCACTAGTTTAATTCCAGAACATTTTATTATCTGCAGAAGAATCCTTATTACCCTTTAAGCAGTCATTCCCTATTTCTTCCTCTATCACCTGGCAGTGACTAATCTACTTTCAGTCTGTATGGACTTGCCTGCTGTGGCTATTTCATACAGTTGGAATTTGTGCAAAAGGTGCCCTTTGACAACTGGCTTTTTCATTTAGCACCATGTTTTCAAGGGGTGTTCATGCTATAGCTTACTTATATGGATACTTTATTCTTTTTTAGAGCTGAATAATATTCCTTTTTATGGATACGCCATATTTTGCCTACACATTCATCAATTGATGGACATCTGGGTTGTTTGTATTTTTTGGCTAAAGATGGTTATAGAAATACCTAAGAGGAAAGCAGATTTCACACCACAGAAAGGGCCTGGTTGAATTTGGAGACCACAGTATTAATCTGCAGAGTCATGGGATGTATGACATTACAGAAGCTTTCAGGAGCAAGCTCTGCCTATTCTTTAGAACTCCACATATCAGCTCTGTTAAACTACATGTACTTCCATGAATGCACCTGTGGGATTTGTAGTCTTCTCTCCTCTGCCGGGAACATTCCTTCCAGGCCTCATTGCCATTCGCAGTTTGTCTTTGAGTCTCAGAACAGGTATCGCTTCCTCCAGGAAACCTTTCCCAACACTGTGAGTACTTTCAAGTGCTCCCATGAAGTCTTCCAGTGACACAGCTCTGAAACCACAGCCGTGCACTACCTCTGAACTGCAGTCTTGTGGACAAGGCCTAAGACCATGTGCAGATTAACCCCAAGACCTGGGATGTGGTTGGTGCCCAAAAAGGCTCAGTAAATTTTGAATGAATGAATCAATGAATCAGTGAATGATGTATATTGTCAAAAACTTGCATCCATGTAGCTAATTAGTAATATGGATGTCTTTCCAACACAATAGCAGTTGCAGTTCCTTACAGATGAACTTCCCCACTTTTAAAAATAAATGAGGGCTGGAGTAACTAATATTTGTCAACACTTACTTTTTATTTTTCTGGAAAAACTTGAAAATAAGTCTTTCAGAAGTAACAGACTCAGGAAACTGTTTTCTTTGTCCACATCAGTTGCTACACTCTCTGGTGATAGTTTCTAGAACAAAACCAGAAAAAGGCAGGCATCTGTCCACCCACCTCCACCCAGGTAGAGAAGAGGGGGAGAGCAGCCAGGAGCTCAAATGGAGCCTAGTAATAGAAAGAGACCCTTAATTGACATTGGAGAGAGGGAGTGCACTTTCTCAAAATAAAGAAAACTACTAAATATAAACCTCCTCCATCACCTCAATGAACTTCTTTTTTTCTGCTTTTTTACTGACTCAATTGATATTTTGACTATGTATACTTTTATAAGTTACTACACTGTGGAAAATCAGAGATTTCAGTTACATATTGAGTTAATAGGGACATTGCCTAGAGGTAACTACATAAATACCTCTTTCAAATAGCTGCACATGGAAAAATACAGCCACATATAAAACATTGCATCTGCCTTTGAATGAGTTTGGCTTTGAGGAAGGCACCATGTAGAAAAAGTTGCTGACATAAAAATTAAATGAGCTCGATCTATTGAAATGTAGGTGGGAATGACCCACCCTCGTAGTTAGCTGTTGGTTTATTTCTAAGTATATATATCATTATTTCTTACAAGAAGCAAATAGCAGGAGAGGATCTTAAATTGACCCTTGCTTTGTAGTCCAAAGTATATCTTAATGCAAGTTCCTCTGTGCTTATCTGATAATGAGGTTGGACAAAAATAAAAGCTGCTTCAGAATCCAATGTCCAAGGCATTCATTAAACTTAATAATCAGTGCTCTTGTGTTGAAGCTTTATGCCTAACATTGATCGGTCTTTTATTGTGTGGAGTTTGCTAGTATTCAAGTAACGAGGAACTCACCACAAAGGCCATCAGGTAGGTTTCCATGGTAGCACTCCTTCTTGTGTTACTCACATTGGTAACATAGAGGGTAGCCAAATACTCACCATTTCACTGCTTAATGAAAAGAAATAGAATATTGGTAATGCCACAGTAGTCGGGAAGCTGGTGTCTGGGTGCCATAGCAGGAGAACACCTGATGTCCCCTTAGGTTTTCTTCTGAACTGCTATCCGTTAAGTAAGACTCATGTCTCTTTGGTGTTATTATATATTGCTAACCCTCACTTGTCTCACATTTTTGCTCTATAGATAAATAGAACTAAATGATGAGGAATAGTTCGGTCCTAGAAGAGATAAATTTGTGACTGAACACTAACAAAACTACAATGTTAAAATGTAGAAGAAAAACTTAGCCTTTTCAGATACGAGGATCACACTGAGGAATGAAAATGTATCTTTGTTGAGTTTATGTGTGTGTTTGTTTTTCCTAATGACTCAACACCTCGATCTGTTCCTTGTTTTTATTGTCTAAATTAATTGCATACTGGTAAGTGTCACCTCCCTTTGGTTGTAAATTGATAATTTGAGCTCCTAGCAGAAGATGAAGCTGTCTTGTGCAGCCTATCTTGGTCTGAGGTCAGCAGTGAAGTCAACTAGTACTCATTCAACTGAAAAGAAAAATTTACTAAGGCTTTACATCTTTCTGCTCTTCATTCCTATGAAACATCGTTTCTGCCACTTAGGAAGAGAGTAAAGAGTACATTGCTTCACTTAACTTCCCTTTTCTTTTTTATAGGCGAGGAGGGCTGAAACTTGGGAACAAGTAGGTCTTTAGTGCCTCCGTTTCAGCCACTTTAATCTGTGACCTTTCTACAAGGCATTCCATGGTTTCCCTTGTAATTTTAACCTTCACTGTAAATGACCTAATGAGGTGTAACATCCATGGCGATACAAAAAGTCTCTGTTGTATAATAAATACATTTTAATTAGTAAGAAAACCTTTAGTTTGATGGAGAACAGAAATTAATAGAGATTTAGGACCAAATCAATAGGAGGATACAATAATTATAAATATTATGTACATAACATTAAACTATCTAAATATGTACAGCAAATATTGTCACACCTAAAGAGTGATATGGACAGCAATACATCCTGTTTTCAGAAATGGGTAGATCGTTCCGGGAGAAAAATCAATAAGTAAATAACAGATTTGAACAACACTACAGACCAAATGGACCTAAAATATGTTCACATTCCAGTAACAGCAAGGTATACATTTTTCTCAAGCACACATGGAACATTGTTCAGTATAGAACACATGCTAGGTCACAAGGCAAGTCTTATCATTCCAAGTGTCTTTTCCAATTACAGTGGAATGAAAGTAGGTATCAACAGCATGAAGAAAATGGGAGGATTCATAAATACATAGAAATTAAACAATGCAATCTTGAACAATCATTGAGTCAGAAAAATCAAAAAGGAGTATTAATATTGTCAAAATGTGCTGTTATACAAAGTAATCTACAAATTTGATGCAATCCCTATCAATAACATTTTTTACAGAAATAGAAAAAAAGTCCTAAAATGTGTATGCAACTGCAAAATTCACCTCAAATGGTAAAAGCAGTTTTAAACAACAGTAAAACAAGAGGCATAACACTTCTCAGGTTGAAATATATCACAAAACTGTAACAATCAAAGCAGCATAGTACTGCCATAAAAACAACTATACTGACCCCTTAACACTAAATCAAGAAATTAAGAGCTTTAATAGTCCAATAATGATCAAGGAAAGATGCAGTAATCAAAAACCTCCCAACAAAAAAATGTCCAGGACCAGCTGGCTGGTCCTAGGTAATGTAGAAAGCCCCCCAAATAAGACCACACATTTACAGTAAGTTAGACCTTTGAGAAGGGATCAAAAATACACAGTGGGGAAAGGGTAGGTCTCTTCAATGAATAGTGCTATGAAATCTGGATATTCATGTGGAAAAGAAGGAAATTGGATCCATCTTACATCATATACAAATATCAGCCCTAAGTGCATAAAACACTTAAGTGTAAGCCCTGTAGCTCTAAAACTTCTAGAATAAAACAGGGAAAAGACTCTTGATACTGGCTTTGGTAAAGATTTCACGGCTATCACACCAAAAAACACATGCATCAAAAACAAAAGAAATACATGGGATGATATCAAATTTAAAAACCTTTATACAACAAAGGAAACAATTAGCAAAGTGAAAAGACAGTGTAAAATGTATATCATACATCTAATAAAGGGTTTGATTGAAAAAACAATTTTTAAAATGAACAAAAGGTCAAATCAGAAGAGATATTTCTTCAACTAGACATATAAATGGCCAATAGGTATATGAAAAAGTGCTTGCCTTTGCTAGTAACCAGGAAAATGCCAACTAATCTATAATGAAATTAAAACTACAATGAGATATCACATCTCTTAGAATGACTGTTACGTTTTGAGGTGTGGTGAGGCCGTGAGGAAAAAAAATCCTTGTACACTGTTGGTAGGGTTGCCAATTAGTACAGTTAGTACAGTTCTTATGGGAAAGACCACTGAGGGTCCTGAAAAGTTAAAAATAGAATTACCATGCAGTCCAGAAATTAAGACATGGATGAGGATATTATAGTCAAAGTCACAAAAACAGAGTCAAGTGATGGCAACCGAGGCGTGGAAGGAGAAAAAATGGAGGAGGCGCTGGTCACAGCGTACAGCTTTTCAGTAATGCACAATAAGTGAGTCCTAGAGATCTAGTATAGAGCACTGTGCAGGTAGTTAGCAATGCTGTACTCTATACTTAAAACTGTTGAGAGAATAGGTCTTATGTTAAGTGTTCTTACACACAGAGGGAAAGAAGACATTTTTACAAGTGATGCTTTGCTTGTGGCATTGTGTATGGTGACAGTTTCACAGGTGTATACTGATTTTCAAAATCATGAATACTTATACATTAAGCATGTACACCTTTTTGTACGTCAATCATACCTCAATTTTAAAGTTAAAATTCTGTCTTAGTTACTTTTCTGTCATTGCTGAGACAAAATACCTGACACCTAAAATGAAGGAAGGAAAGGTTTACTTAGCTTACAGTTTGTGGAGATTTCAGTCCATACTCAGCTAGCTCCAAAGCAGGGTGGCACATGGCAGAAGGCAACAGTTCATGGCAGCAGAAAACAGCAAAAAGAACAAGAGCACAAGGGGAGGAGCAGCGGAAAGCAGCTTCCTTCCCTCCCCTACATTGTATGCAAACTATCCACCCCAAGACAGGGGTAGCACTCACACTGATGAACCAATTATAAACTCTAGAAGCCCACCCCAAGACTGCATGAGGCCTTGGGGGAACATCCGGACACAAACCATAACGTATACCTTAGTTTTAAGATACAGTTAAATAGAGGACGTGAGAACAAAGACCCCGGTGACACTGCAGACTGAGT
>NW_004955436.1:17049348-17076688 GCF_000276665.1 Chinchilla lanigera | reverse complement strand
TTGTAAAATGTTGTATGTCTGTTAATGTTTCCCTCCTTTTATCCTTAAAATAAAAAAAAAAAAAAGATACAGTTAAATAACTTTTACAAACGCTAAAAAACATCTAAAAGAGTCCAATGAGGCTTCCCTGAGTAACAGGACAGGACATCAGAGGAGACTGAGCTATAGTTGGTGGGCCAAGAAATTTCAGATTTTAAAAATATGAGCCTCTTGGAACTTTTGATGGTTTCATTCTGATAAAAATTAAAACGAACTTTAAGGAATGGTATAACTCAACTTTCTACTACCGCTTCTTTGGCTAGTAAAGGTGAGCTACCATGGTGTCCTATAATAGCTGTGTGACTGCTCCCCTGGGAATCCTGTCTAAAAGTCACGGCCCACATCTGTTACACCCAGAATCCCATCAAAAGTCTAAGGACCACATCTCCTTCACAGGCTGCTCTGTTTGCATGTCTGACCTTCTACTCCTGATAATGTCTGATAGATACAAATACAAAAGTAAGCTCTCTGCACTGGTAGAAGCAGCATCCAGAGGACAGATGTGGCAAGACGGGGAAGGCTTTACTACAGCTTAGCACTGGACACTGGCACAAACCGGTGTTCAAGAAATGTCTGGAAAAGATGTCCTTTATTAAGAAGAGTTGGCGATGCAAGAGAAAGCCTGGTAATCCAACAAAGAGACGGGATCAACTGAAGTTAGAATTTCATGGCAGGGATGAGCAGGTCATTATTTATAGTCTAAAAATAAGCATCTAGTGGGTGGAGAGACAGAAAAGATGCTAGAGAAACAGTGAAGGTAATTTCTGCAAAAAATGGAAAATCATGATTTTTCTGCTGTGGAATTCAGGATGTTGTTCCTCCTCCCCTTCCAGCTGGAATGTGCAGCCTGTCCCTGCTGCAGCCAGTGCCGATGATGGCTCGGGTCATCACCGTCCCTCGCTGAGTCCCCACCTCCCTCCCAGAAGAACACACATTCCCTACAGTGTTCGGTGCGTCAGCTTGATGTCTGGCACCTGCGTGCTTTGAGAAGTTCCAAATGGTTAAAGTTTTTAAGAAAACAGTCATGATTTTATTAAGGGAAATTCAAATTGAATTTTCTCCAGGAAAACATCACCATAAAACCAGGTAGACTGTAGAGTGGACTCCATGGAAACACATCATTTGTAACCAGCTTAGACAATCATTTGCACCCGTGCCAGGAGATGTGTTAGAGGAAAAGGTTCTGAAGTCGATTACTGGCCTGCCGTTATGGATAAATCATTCTGATATTTGTGATTTAGAATCAGGAAGAAAGCCCATTCCTCATTACCTCATTACAGGAATTCATTCTGGGAGGCACGCGCGATTTGCTTCTTTTCCCCAGGGATGGGTGGAGGGATTTGTAACCTTGAAAATATTCTTGTATGTGAGAAGCAGAAGAAAATATTATGTATTTCTGCAGGAAGAGAAAGAGTAGACAGGTTGTTTGTTTCACTCCCTTGGTTTTTTAAAAATTTAACGCAGGTTCACTGTGCTAGCAACTTTGTATTACCCGATGACTACATCTCTAAGGTAGGGAGTATTGCTTATGCCACTTTACTAAAAGGAAAACTGAGGCCCCAAGAAGTTATATAATATCCAAGGTAAACTAACAAATACATGAATGAGCTGGAAGTTGACTCAAAGCTAAGATGGCATGGCTACTTAGGCAAGACTAGTGACATAATTTGTGGGGCTCAGTGTAAAAAAGAATGCGGGGTCCTTTCTTCAAAAATTAGTAGGAATTGAAGATGGTGACAATAGGTCATTAAACTGCTGTGGGACCTTGCTGAGCATGACACCCCGTGTGACTGCACAGCACACGCCCACCAAGCCTGCCCTATGTATAGGTCCTCCCGGGCTCTGTCGGGCTGGATCCTCTGGAAAACTCAGGACATCTTTGATTGATTTAATTTCTGATGATACCTTAAAATATTACCTAGAAAAATACTGTTAAACCCACAGTATTTCAAAAAGTAGTCTTCTAGAATTATATCTCTAACTGAGCTAGGAATATTTCAACACTGGCTCAAATTAGATTCCTCTGTTTGGAATTTGCCTTTGAATTGATGCATTAAATTTCTGGAACTACAGAAATATTCACTTACGAGAACTCTTTTTGGTAGTGGCATGGGGACTGAACCTAGGAGAACTTTTGAGCTGTGTTTCTATCAAATCAAATGCCCTGTCCCAGTGCCTGGGTCCTTAAACCTCGCCCCATTTGCAGGTATCTCCTATAGGGCAGTTGAGCTAGCTGCTTTGTAAAGGAGCCTATTCAGTAGGGGTTGGCAAACCCATCAGTTCTTGACCTCAGAGCCACACCTTTGCATCCTTACTGCTCTCACCCCACATGGCATAAAGAGGAAACTCAAGAGTGTTTGTTATGGCTGGGGTGCAGTTCCGCAGTAGCGTGCATGCCTAGCATGCGTGAGGCCCTGAGTTCAATCCCAGGAAGGAGGAAGGGAGGGAGGGAGGTGGAAAAGACTATTAAATAAATGAGTCAATCTACAAACCCCAGAAAACTCCAGCAGGATTTCAGATTCCCCAAAATATATAAAAAAACAAGTCTGCATGAATTCAATACTGATAGGATAGTCCATGGGATTTTTAGAATAGCCCTAAAATTAGACAGCTAGATCTAAAGAGGCTGCCAGGTCTAAATTCAGCGTTTGAGCCAAAAATCAAATACAACCTTGAGAAGCCCTTCAGAAGCACCAGGTTGGAAGCACAGAGACCCACCGAGGAGAAGCTGGTACACACCCTCTGTCTCACCTGGCACACGCTCATACCTGCCAAGCAGTATAGTAAATCCCGATAGGTTAAATGCACACATGAAGTGACTGTTTCTGAAGAGGTAAGTCATTGTTTGCTCCAAGGGAGGTGTTTATTACTTTATCCTTGTAGTGGTTTCCCCTCTGCCGAGGGGAAGTCATTAAATCTGATCCCTGAGTTTTATAAGACATTCAATCTTGTGTTAAAACTTCAGCAGAAGTGATTTATCTTGCATCTTGCAACATTTCTGCACCTCACACATTGTCTAGAATGAATATGAATTACTTTTATACTGAGTGGGAAAAAGATAAACTTTATAGAGAGATTTCATGCTTAAATCATATTTTTTTTTTTCTGAGCATACTAAAAGCTTTCCAGGGCCCTGTTCACATCCATCATAGTCTGGCCTTTGAATCAGTAGAGGAGCCTGGTGTACAGGGTGAGAACTAAACTGCTGAGGAGCGTGTACATCTCATCCATTCCAGTACCTAACCTAACCAGCCTCAGTGGCCTCATCTGTAAAATGGTACTCGTATAATGTCTTCCCCAACAAATTGCTCGTAAAAGTATTTAACACAGTACCTTTCACTAAGTATTGAATACAGTTGGCTATTGGCTGTTAATGCATATAGTGTGTGGAATTCAGTATGTATGCTGTATGTCTTATGAGCTCATCACCTTGCTGTCAATCTATCTTCTTATCCAAATGTGAATAATAGGAAAATATTTATCTTCTTTAAAATAACCTTAAAGACTGAAAGGTTGTCTGTGGTAAATTAGATACTTGTGTCTATACAGGCTGAATAAGGATATCAGAGCAAAGAAAGAAAGGAAAGATATGTCCACCTCACTGTAGCTCCTCAGGGCCTCCTGGGACTACCCAGTTTATGATTTGTGTGTGACAGGATGAAATTTGGCCATGTTGCAATGAGAGCTAATGAATTTGATCAGTTTTTTGAAACATACTGTTTATCATTTATTCCAAATCAACATCCAAAGTCAGTTTTAAGAGTGTACTTGCCACTTAAAATGAAATTCTCTTTACATCCACTTTATAGAAAGCCAGTTTTCTAAAACTCTTAGTTCTCAAAACTTTTGAGCTAATAGGTACAATCTGCTTTATCTTTAAATCCTTTGTCCTCTGGCTTCAAAAAAAGCACATCTTTCTGTCTTGCTTCCATGTCACTAGCCCACGTTCCTTGGCCTCCTTCTGGACCTCATGTTCCTTGACCTTGACCATGACCTGCTTATCAGGACGCCATCGGCCACTTTCTTCACACCCTTCCTGTCTTTACCAGCAGACTCGATGTCTGTGTTGCCACATCAGTCCTTTCTCTGTAGCTGCGTGAACCTAACTGCCTTCAGGACATCCCCACTTGGATGTTGTACAGACACCTCCAACTCAACATGTCTGGACGGAACTCGTCATCGCTTCCAGCCAGCTCCCTCACCGCATTCCCTCTCTCAGGAAATGGGAGCACTCTCCACCCGGCTAATCAAGCTAGCAATCTATGATTAATCCTTACTCATCACAGTTTCCTCGCTGCTCAAATCCGATCAATCACCAGGTTCTCTACATACTATTTCCCAAATCAGTACCTGTCAATTTTCTTTTTTTACTATGAATTAAAGAAACATCTTTCGTTGGTTCATGACCCAACCAGCATGGGAATGTGAGATGCGCTCACATTTCCCCAAAACTGAAGCAGGAGTTTTACAAAATAATTTCATCATTATATGCAAGGCCCTCTGATATTTTCTGCTGATTTCTTACTTTTTTAAAAAATGCTAGTAAATCAGTGGTTACTGGGAAATGTTTAACTAGTACTTTCTGGGACAAGGGAAGAAACACATGATGTGTAGCATTTGCCCTTGGCCATGATGTAAATATTGTAGTGCCTCCACAGTTGAACCCAAGCCACCAACCAACTTACAAGCTTCCCAAAGACTCAACAGCTAGTTCTCATGACCTTCTGCAGCACACCACTGTCTATGATTTACGGTTTCCAAGACGCTGGTCTTCGTATCTCCTAAAACAATCCACTTATTTCCATTCCGGACCACCTCTATTGTTGATACAGTTTGTTTCCAGCTCAATCTGATCTATTTCACATTTATTCAATGTGTTTCAAAGACTTCCTGTTGTCCATACTAATTCTCAAACAGCCTACCATCTTATCTAAATGTAACTAATAAAGAAATACTTAATCTTTTTAAAAATAATCTTAAAAAGTGAGTTTCTCAGTGGTAACATAGGTATTTCTATCCAGGATAAATATAGATAAAAGAGCCCGAAAAAGAAGTCAACCTCACTACAGCTCTCTGAGCACTCCTGTGACTACCACAGCGCATGATCTATGTGATAAGATTCTTACATGGCTGAAAAAGCCATGCACAGCTTGGCATCAGCCTGCTCCTCCTACCCTCTTTCCCTTGATGTCAAGAAAAACGTTTCCTTCTTGGACATCTGGGAGTTTTCCCTTATTCTCTGATTTTTTACACATGCTATTCTGTCTGTTAAAAAGTTATTTCCTCCTATCTTCATTCAGTTTTTACTCATCTTCCTTCCATAGCTTAGATGCTGCTTTACTCATTCATTCTTTCTACCATATGACAAGCATTGCAATAAGCACTAAAGACACAAAAAGGAAAAATAGACACAACCCCTCACCTCACAGAGCTTATAATGCAGAGGAGAAACAGATCATTCAAATTTAAGTACTAATAACTTTTTTTTCAGAAGAGATTTATGGTTCTCCAAAAGTTTATCAAATTTCACCTAATCCAACGGATCAGAGGCAGCATTCTTGAATAAGTGATGACAGGGCCATTGTAAGAGTTGAGCTGAGATAGAAAAGAGAAATATCACTTAACTAGTCTAAGGGGTGGATAACTACCAGCCGAAGCAGAAAGAGGAGCGTTTGAAAATCGACGCAGCAGGAGGGAATGTGGAAAAATGGAGGATCCAAATGAAACGCAGTGTAATAAAAGTGGAGGGTGTGAGACAGGGCCGTGGAGACAGGTGGAAGCCCCTGGATGAAGGGCAAGGGTGCTGTAGACTTCGCTCTCTGTAAGGAGAAGGCAGTGCGGGCACCGACATGTTGCTAGCAGGGGTATAATGTGTTCAGATCGCTGATTTGGAAAGATCATGGTGGCAGCTGTGAAGATGAACGGCAAAGGGGAAAGACAGATTTGGGCACACATTAGAAACTATCACAGTCATCTAGACGTGATTGGAATGCAGATTAAAGTGCTGGTGATAGAGCTGGGAGAAAGAAAACAGTGTATTGGATAGAAGTCTGATGTATCCTTGATCAGGCGGGATAACAGTTTGACTGTACATGATAAAATGGCGTCAAAGGTGCTTGCAGGTGTTTGGACTGCAGAACTGAATGGACAGTAGTGCCATTTGCAGAAATAAGGACTGCCCAAGGTCTGGAGAGAAAGAACATGACTTTGGCATTTGATCTGTTATGTGTGGCTACCTTTAAAATGTTAACGACATCATCTTCCAAGGATGCGTGCGTGCCCGTGTTTACAGCAGCACAACTGGTAAGAGCTAAATCTTGGAAGTAGGCTCTGTGCCCGTCAGTAGATGAATGAACAAAGGAAATGTGGCATTAATACGCAATGGAGCACTCCTCTGCCATGAAAAGGATAATCTTGAGTCATTCATGACCAAATCGATGCGCTTTGAGACCATAATATTAAGTAAAATAATCAGACACGGGAGTTTAAATATCACGTGGTTTCTCTTATATGAGCAGCCCAAAATACAAATAAAAACAAAAATAAAGGCTACACTGTTCAAATGGGAGAGGGAAC
Source organism: Chinchilla lanigera (assembly GCF_000276665.1). Taxonomy (NCBI): domain Eukaryota; kingdom Metazoa; phylum Chordata; class Mammalia; order Rodentia; family Chinchillidae; genus Chinchilla; species Chinchilla lanigera. The sequence continues at coordinate 17,070,073 of NW_004955436.1, read as the reverse complement.
AAGAGGTGGAGGCAGGAAGAACGGAGAGGAGGTAAAAGGGATGAAAAAAGAATTGAAAAAAACAGAAACTGAGTATCAAGCTTTTGCAAGGGGGAAGGCAAAGCTGGAAGGGACAGGGAGGGAGGGCAGGGGTCGAAGATGAGAAGAGTTAAAATGTGCTAGGGACATGTGCCAGTCCATGATGAATGCAATCATTGCGACTGATAAAAGTAAAACTTAAAAGGCAAAAAAAGATGTGCAGCATGAGATGTTTTAAGGACTGTTTGATAACCTTTTTTGGAGTAGAGAAAAAAATCTTGTTAGGACAGAAAGTTGTGAAATATTCACATATTTACTGGACATTTTGCAATGGCTGTGAATGAACTTATCTGCTGAGAACACATGGTAAGAGAAGAAGGTGTTAGGAAATTCCTGTTTAATAGTAGGGTAGCAAACACTGAACTTACGAAAGGAACCAAGAAGAGCATCCAAAGTAGTGGAAAGAAAGCAAAGAGAAACTGGTATCAAAGACACCTGTGTGTTTCCACGGAGATTTAAGAAAGCAGCCAGGCTATTCCGGGTGAATGATGAGCACGAAGTACAGAGATCGCACCTGTGAATGGGAGACGTTGGAGGAGTTGGGCTTTGAAGACAGGAAGAGAAATAGCGCAGTGTTTGCGGTGTGGATGGAAACATTTTCACTGTGCTTTAATGAAAGGCATTTGAGCATAGGTGTCAGCTATGAAAAAAGTGGTTTGAAGGAGAAAGACAGATGGTAGGTGGGAAATTAGAAGGGATGCCTCTGTGTACCCATAACATTCTTATACTAAGCTTGTCTTAATGCTGACCACACTTGCAAGTGCTCCTTCAGTATCTGGATCCGTTATTAGACTGTATTCAATGAGGATAAGAATTACTTCTTGCCTCATTTACTTTTGGACCTCTAGTAGCAAAACACACAATTAATAGGCATGGGTAAGTGCTATTGTTTAATTACACGTTAAGATGAATGGAACTGGAAGTACATTTAACACAATAGATAATCCAGAAGTCCTAGATGATAACGTATGCACACACTTACAAAAACACCAAGACTGAGTTCTTAGGTGAAGTTAAACTCGGTACCATCACATTCAGCATAACTACTTGGGCACCAAGACGAGAAGGTTTTTAAACGAGACAGAAATTGAAAGCCAACCAAGAACTAAGAATTCTCCACCAAAGGTGAGCAAGGCCATGAGTCATCTCTGTGCGGAGTTGAACCGTGATACTATCAGCGGAACAAGGGATGGAAGAGCTCAGCCTGTTCCAACAAGTGGGTGCCTCATTCGCACTAATCCAGGTGAAGCCCCAGGTTACAGGGTTTCTGCCTCTGACACGGCTTGATGACCTCCCAAATCTAGGAGACCTTAAAAAGGGGGTGGGACAAAAGCCTCACTTCCGTTTTAGAGACAGTATTAAATGCCTCATTAAGGAAAGCAATTCCATACAGCAGGAGACAAATCAAAAGTGCCTTTCTGTCCAGTTTTGCCTACTTTTTAAACAGATTTTTTTTTAGTCTGGTCTCATATTCTTTACCAGTGAAGTAGGAATAATAACACCTTTTGGGAGGTTTGTATAAAGCAAAGGAAAAAGATCGTGTGTTCTAGTAAAACACCACACTCAGAATGGCTGGTCACTGCCCTGCCTTACAGATTGCAGACCTGAGAATTTTTTGCATTGGTAGTTTTGACATATTGTCTGTAATCTCTGATTTCTGCATCTGAGGAATTAAAATGGCATTATATAGCTAGGATAACTGAGAAGACCAGATGACTATAGAAATCAGTTTGGTTGCTCAAAAAAAAAAAAAAAAAAAAAACAATTAGCCAGCATGGTAGTGCATGCCTATAATCCCAGCACTCAGGAGGCTGAGGCAGAAGGACCACTGCAAATTCGAGGCCAACCCGGGCTACAAAAAAGACAAAAACAAAAATAGAAATTCCCTTTAACCCAGGTACTCCTCCTCTAGGTATCTTCCCAAAAAAGTTAAAGATATCAAAATTACAGTGATACATGCATGCCCATGCTGATAGCAGCACAATTAACAATAGCTACATCTTGGAAGGGACCTATAAATTTATCAACAGGCCAATGGATAAAGAAAATGATACATACACAGTGAAGTACTAGTCGGCCATAAAAAGGTAATTTTGAGTCATTTGTAGGAAAAAGGATGCACCTTAAAACCATAATGTAAAGTGAAATAAATCAGACACAAGCACAAATATGTGGTTTCTCTTATATAAGAAACCTATAGTTTAAATAATTTGAAGAGCAAAATAAAAGATGTCACAAAAAGGAAGGTAGATCCCCTGCAAATGGGAAGAGGAACTAGAGAGGGAAGGGAAGGGAGGGGATGGGAGGGGAGGGGAAGGGAAGAGAAAGGGAGGGGACAAGAGGAAAGGGTAGGTGAGAGGAGAGGAGAGGAGAGGAGAGGAAAGGAAAGGAAAGGAAAGGAAAGGAAAGGAAAGGAAAGGAAAGGAAAGGAAAGGAAAGGAAAGGAAAGGAAGTGAAAAGAATTAAGATATGTAATGAACAAGTACCATCACCCCATGATGACTGAAATCATTTTATGTACATTAAATATGTACTAATAATCACAGAAAAAAAAGACTAAATGACATAATGTTCACAGAAGATTTATGAAATAGAAAAACTACTTAACTATCTCTAGGAAATGAGCCATCAGCCAAATTCAGGCCATTTGTGTGTGTGTATGTGTGTGTGTGTGAAGCTGAGGATGCTCTTACATTTATAAATGGCTGAAAAAAATCAGAAGAACATAAGTGCTCCATGATGTGAGAATTGTATGAAATTCAGATTTCAGCGCCCCTAGCAAAGTCCTGCCAGAGCACATTCACTTGCCTACATATGATCTCTGGCTGTGTTTGCACCACGGAGGCCGGGGTGACATCGATGAGGCTGAGCCCTGTGACAGCGTCCGTGTGGCAGCCAGCATCGCCGAGAATATTTACTCTCTGGTCCTTTGCAGAAAAGACTGGCCAGCCCTAGATTTAAGCCAACAGAGTGACAGAGGGCACTTCTTTTTTAGATTTTCTTACGTTATGGGCAATGTTCCTGTTACACAGTAGGAGCTGAGGATGCCATAGTCAAAGTAGCAGAAAAAGTGTCTGTGCCTGTGAGGCCGCCAATAGACAGGTAAGTGGAAAGGGGATGGAGAACAGAGAGTTTCAGGATGGGAACTGCAGATTTTAGGCACAGTGGCCAGAGGACATGTCACTGAGGAAGTGACATTTGAGTGCAAGCCTAAAGGATGCAGGCAGCCCTGGGAAGCTGAGGGCAGGAAGGAGGAGGAGGAGTGCTCCAGCAGGAGACCAAAGTGGGGCCCAGAGACAAAAGTGCTCGCTCTGCTCAGGAATCACAGGCGGGCAGGATGGCTGGAAGGAGCAAGCAAGAGGGAGAAGAGCAGAGATGAAGTTAGGAAAGGGCTGGGGCGCTGAGGCCAGGCCCTAACTACCCAGGGACCCGGGCTTTTCTCTGATTGAAAGAACAAGCACGAGTTTCCAGGAAAACAATCGCAAGGCCTGGCTTGCACTGAATCCGGGTCTGCCTGGCTGCCACAATGCAGACTGCAAGGGGGACGCAGTGAGGGTGAAAGCCGAGAGGTGGCACTGACCTGCGCTCGGGTGGTAGTGGGGGTGAGGTGGGAGGCAGGTGTGTCGGGTATGCAGCTGGCCCCACAGCTCCAGATTCAGCTGACCACAGATCAGAAGTCTTCGGAAAAGCAATTCGTCAGTGCTGAACATGTACTGACTTTTTGTTGTCATTCACTAAACAGTACCGTGTGAGAACTACTCACACAGCATTTGTGTCACATTGGGTAGTGTGAGTAATCTACCCATGACTTAACGTGTACAGGAGATCTGCATAGGTAAGATGCAAATGTTACACCATCTTATCTGAAATGCTTGCGTCCATGGGTTTTGGTATCTGCAGGAATATTAGAACTGATTCCCTAAGGATATTGAATGATGACTATTTGGAAAGTGGTGGAAAGGATTTATTGGGATGTGGGTTATGAAAAAAAGAAGCATCAACTACAATTCCAGCTTTTCTTTCTTTCTTTTTTTTTTTTTTTTTTTTTTTTTTTTTTTTTTTTTTTTTTTTTTGAGACAGGGTTTCACTGTGTAGTTCAGGCTGGCTTAGTAGCCCAGGCTGACCTCAAACTTGCAGTGATCCTCCTAAGTGCTAGGGTTACAGGCGTGCACCACCACGCCAGCTCTGCTCCATCTTTTCTGACCCCAGCTCCTACTGGAGTAATGTAGCGGTCATCAATTTAGGAAGTGAGAGATGCCAGAGAGATATGTTTGCCATTGAGCAACAGGGGTGAGAGAGGCAGGGGATGTGGAAGAATCGGAGCACAGGGAAGATGTTCACATGGAAACATTCCATTAGAAATGCCACTGGACGTCCATGGGGAGATGTGCAGTGCATAACTGGATTTGGAATTATCAAATTCAGAGGAATGCTCCAGGCTGGAGATGTAGATAAAGTCATCTAAGGTTAGGCAGAATGTGGTTATTGTCATACCTGATTGGCACTGTAGGATGATGCTATACACATCAAAGATGTGTTGCCAACAACATCTAAAAAGTAGATGTGTTAGACCTAGCATCAGAGATACCCCAAAAGCTACAAAAGAAAGGTTAGTTCTACCAGAAGCAAGTAGAATACCAAGATCCGCTATAAAAAATATAATTAGCATTTATAATTAGAATTGTTCCTGATATATCTAATTGAGGTAATAGTTTTACAGTGAGTCAGATTATAGTTTCATAAGTTGACTTTGCAGAAAGTAATTACAGCATTATGGTATTACATTTGGGGGATATTGCATATTATCTCCATGGAAATTAATAAGCCACTTGATGGATGCACAGCACCTTACATCAGGTAAGGTTAGGGAGAAGCTGGGCGTGGTGGCAAATGCCTGTAATTCTTGCACTAGGGAGGCTGAGGCAGGAGGCTTGCTGTCAGTTCAAGGCTAGCTTGGACTACATAGTGAGACCCTGTCTCAAAAAGACAAAAACAAAGAAATTGGAAAGATAAAACTGTTTGACTTAGAAACAAACAGAACATGATATATAAGTATCCCACAGGATAATTCTAAAATTTAATTTTCACTGAATCTCATAAATGCTTTAGTTTCCAAAAAATTTTACTTTTACAAACATGGCCCCCTTTTCTGATAAAATATCTTTGCATTCGGACAGTTATGCAGACTGACTCAGGTAGCCCCACATGAATGTTTCTTCGCTGTACAGCAGGGTTTCTCAATCTTTCTTTCATTACTGCCTTCCCCAAGCAAAGAGCCTTTGTAGATTTCCCTAATCTCCACTCCATGGAAACTTCTTATTTTGATAAAATATACCTAAAGAATATTTATCATTGAACCATTGGACAGCTGTCATTAAATGTGTCTGTGCTGTTATGTAACCATCGCTACCCTCTGGACCCAAAACTTCCCGTCATCCCCAGTGTAGACTTCGCACTCTCTACTCCTCTCAACCCCCAGCAGCCTCTGCTGTGCTGTGTCTGCATTTGCTTATCTGCAGTGCCTCATGTAAGTGGAATCATACAATAATTGTACTGTATCTGGTTTATTCTGCTTAGCATAATCTCTTCAAAGTTTATCCATGTTGTAAGATACATCAAAATTTCAGGGGCTGGGGATTTAGCTCAGCGGCACAGCGCCTGCCTGGCAAGCGCAAGGTTGTGAGTTCAATTCCTGGTACTGGAGAAAAACAAAAAAAAAAGCCCACAAAATTTCGTTATTCTCGTGGTTGAGTTATATATATATATATATATATATATATATATATATATATATAGTACACATATATATATACTATATATATATATAATTGCATATATATAATTTCACTTATTCATCAGTGGCTGGACACTTGGCTTATTTCAACTGTGACCCTTGGTGCACAAATACCTGTTAACGTCCCTGCTTTCAATTTTAGACATATACCTAGGCATGGAATTGATGATCCATGAAATTTTAATGTCACAGATACACTGTGTATACATATACACAATAGTTTCTGTGTGTTTATATATTTATGTTTCTGTATATATGATTTTTAGCTGTGTGTACATGCTTTCTACATTAAAAAGTATGATTGTTTTGTTGTGGCAAACACGCTTATTTAATTGAGTCACCCGCGGAGGGAAGATGCAGAGACAAGCAAGTTGGTTGGGGGCCGGCGGTGGGCACCCGGTACGTGACCGAGCACCGAACCCAAAGGGCAGGAGGGGAGAAGAGTTATACAGTTCTAGTTCTGGGTCTAGTTCTGGGCCTGGGGGTGGTGGTGCTGGTATGATTTAGTGCAGCTATAGAAATACTGCCAAACATGGGCTTAGCTTGTGACAAAGGAACAAAGGTGTTTGACATTTTATGTAAGGGACAGTCTCATGACAGAGCATGAGGTGGTACTGGGTTAGGTGTCTGTGACAACATTTACAAGAAACAAACTTAAGGATACAGAAATTTAAGTTTTAGAATGGCGCTAGAACACAAAATGTCATTGGTTTAGGTTTTTTTTTCCCCCGTATCAGTTTCACCACACTCAGAATGCATTTTCATCTCCATGGGAGTGGGGTCACCCTCATCAGTAATTCAAGCTCAAAAGTCAAGACCTTTAGGATTCCTGCCTCAAAATGGAGTATGTGTGTAAGCTACTGTAGATGTAGGCACACTGCTAAAAAGTAAAGCCGTGGAAAAAAAATGAAAAATAACCCCCAAACACATAAGTATAAAAAGCAATCTTTATTACCAATGGAATAAAGTTATTGGTATTTTATTGGTCTTCAGAATGGCTATTCAATGAAGTAATAATCCCTAGAATATTTTGGAAAACAGCTGTCAGTATTCATGTCAGGACCTAGCCAATGCACCAGTTATTCTAATTCCTGAAGGCAGTAGCAAAGGATATTCTTCTCACCACAACAAAAATATCTTCAGAACACAAATAGAATGATTACAAGTAAGGATGTAAAAATGTAAAAAGTGAAGTAAGTGTAAGAGTTGGAGATCAGAGGAGCAGGAATGCTGGTATCTGCTAGGTCGTAGGATGGTTCCGCCGTCTGTACAATCCATGTTCGTGTCTGGTTGAAAGGTGGTTGGCAAGATACCTGACATTTCCTCACCCAGGTTTTATTACAGGGCGATTGCCAAATGTTACACGGTTTTATTATGTAAAGAAGAGATTGAAAAGATTGTGTAACAGTGTGCAATAGCCCGGCAGTTTCAAATATCTGGCAAAAATCCTTGAAGTGTTATCAAAGGCAAGGAGAGACCAAGGAATCACAGAGAGACTAAGGAAACATGTCACTAGTCGCAATGTGGGGCCCTTGAGTGGACCCTGGATCAGAGAACAGACATTAATGGAAACACCAAGGAATTTTGAATAAGATCTGTACTTCAGTTAGCACTAGTGTACCAATGTTAACTGCTTAGTTGTTGTAACCATTCTGGTATTATGCCAGGTGTTATCAAGATGTTAGCAGGCTGAGTGTGGGACATAGAAGGACTCTCTGTCCCGTATTTGCACCTCTTCAGTGAGTCTAAAATCATTTCAGAACAAAAAGCAAAAGCAACAAACTCTAGTAGCTCCAAAGTCTCAGAAGCAAGCTTGTGACCGGCAGAAGGGCTGCAGGCAGAACTGCTGACGAGGGGCTGTGGGGGTGTGCACTTGTATCACTGCAGCGCTGACATCTGCCGCGAGAGTAACTCCTTTGCTGTCTCCTTTGCAATCCTGTGGCAGGGTGTGCTGGGTGCATCATGTCACCGGCATGTGGGTGTACCCTTTCCTGGAACACATTGGCTCCGGAGCCAGAATCATCTTCTTTGGGTCCACAACCATCTTAATGAACTTTCTGTACCTTCTGGGAGAAGTTCTGAACAGCTATATCTGGGATACACAGAGAAGTAAGTATCGTTTGGGGGGACATAAAACAAGGGAAGTGCCGCCCACCGGCGCTCTCGCAGAGACAGAGGGAAGCTCCACAGCTGCCTGCTCGCTGAGCCTTTCCACGGACCCTCTTCAGAAGTTTCAGATTTATCACGATCGTATTAATTTAGGAGCTGCTGGCAGTTTCACCTCAAAGATTTACTATTCATTCAGTCTTATTAGCTAGTAAAACATCCAACTTTAAGGAGGAAGAAAGTGTGTCTGTAAAATTTTATAGGGAAAAATATAGTGTTAACAGAAAAGAAAGTTAGAGAAGGTTGCTCTGACTAACAAAATGCCACCTACACTAAAAGGACCCCAAATTAAATAGTAAGCCATTAATGTAACTAAACAGTCTCCTAAAAGTCACCCAGATATCTGCCCTTGCAGTGGTCTCAGCGGGTTCCACCCCACGTGGCTAGAACTCCAAGCAGTGCAGAAAGCCTCTGGCCGAGGGGTGTCCCAGTGACTGTGCTCTTTAAGGTTCAAAGGTGGCAAACAGGTACAGGTAATGACTGCTCATCAGTGCTGCAACACCTCTCTTACCCTGTGATTTGACTTCTGTTTGTTTCCATTTACGGCAGAGCCTCCATCTTAACAAGCATGTAATCTTGCCCAAGCTCTGCACAGCCTGCCCAAAGTGTATGTAAGATAACATAAACACTGGAATGTGGGAAAAGAACAGCACAGACATACAGTGATTTGAGTCCTGCATGGAAATACATCCCACAGCAAGATGGCAGGGGGATTTAAAGAGCTCTGGACATCTCTCTGACACAGCCTTCTAGATGGCACCTGTAAGCGGGCTGTGTGCCATGGACAGTGAATGCCCTACGTTGTGCTGATCCCCAGGAACCCAATCTAACACATAAATAAAGCACAGTGATGACTTAGTCATTGGATCAGATGTTTTTGTTCATTGCTCTTCTAAGACTGTATGGGTCAAGGTCTTGGTCCAGGTTAAGTGGTGCGCAGGAACTACATCAGCAGCTTGTAGTTCAGTAAGTTGTCTATTTAAAAGATGTCTTTTCTTTATTCAGTTAAGGCCACCACTTGGGAAACCAGAAATGAAATCTTTTCCTTGTGTTCCCTCTGTTCAATGGAAGTAATCTTTCTCTGTTCGTTTATAGAAGTATCTAGTTAACTTACACAAATCTTTTTAAAAAACAGCTAACTTTCTCACCCTACTAGCAAAGAGCATGCATTTAGATTTAAGCTAATATGTTCAGTATAGAAAAGATTTCTGACTGTTTATGTCTTTTTAATTTGCTTGATTCTGACAGTCATTTGGCCATTGTTCTAACACTTCTGTGAGTAAATGACCTAAAGCAGAAGAGATAAATTTCCAATCTAGATTTTTAAACAATATTGTGTCTCAGCAGCTTTAAATGAGGAGTTAAAATGAACAGTGACAGTTTTTACAAATGGCCTAGTCAGTGTAGTTTGTGCAATTCTCCTGCATAACATAGGTAAGGCTGAGTAACATTTTGTAACTCATTTCAGATACACAGATTTTGTTTGTATCTATCTAGATGATTCCATAGAGACTGATTTTTTCTGTTAAGTAGATATCTTCCCACTTATATTAATGGTCACAAGCCACTGGCCTTACCCCAGATCTTACCCCTTAAGAAGTTTTATAGGGCTTTACCAACCCTTGCCTTTTTTCAAAGGGAGCTGAGGCCCAGATGTCTTCAGTGATCCACCAAAATAGTTGGTGGCAGAGCCAACATTTTTCCCCCAGTACAAGCAATTGAACTCCACATCTCCAGCCTTTTTTATTTTTATCTAATATTTTTAAATTTTTTTTATTTTTTATTTTTTTATTTTATTTATTTATTTATTTATTTTGAGATAGGGTCTCATTAAGTCACTAAATTGTCCAGGCTAGGCTCAAACTTGAGATCATTCAGCCTTAGCTTTGGCAAGAGCCGAAGCCTTCTGCCCAGAACACCGTCCAGCATTACTTCTAGTGAACTACCAGAGTGGCCTTGCCATGTTTTGGAAACCTAGATATATAAGAGCACAGGGGCTTCATTCAGAACCCCAGACTCAGTTTAATAAAATAACAGAAGAAACCAACCTGCTAGAAAGCAGGAACTTTCAGAAACCCTTAAAATGGGCTAAGTTGACAAGCAAGTATTTGCTTTGTGAGAAAGGAAAGTGAGTCGTGATGATATGGAGAAGTGGAGTTTGCTAGGGCTGAAGTAATGAAGCTCCACAAAAGTGGAGGCTTAAACAGTTGGAATTTGTTGGCCATACGTGTAAAGGCTGGAAGCCCCAGGCCAAAGTATTAGCAGGATTGGTTCCTTATGAGACCTGGGAGGAAAACATCTATTCCCAGTTTCTCCAGGGCTGCAGTTACCCATCTTCCTGGTCACTGGCATCCTCTCTGTATGTGTGACCCTTCCCAGCTTCCTATTTTATAAGGACACCAATCACATCTAGTGGGGGCCCACCCTGATGACACCACTTTACATTTGCAAAGACCCCATCCAAATAAGGCACTGAGCACTGTGGATTAGAAATTAAACATATGAGTTGGGGGGTCATAATTTAGCCCATAACACTCCACTCTCTCCCCTTGAAAAATTCATGTCATTTGCACATGCAAAACATATTCATCCCATCCCATTGCCCCCCCCTTTTTCTCCAACATCAACTCTTAAATCCAACCATCGCATCTTGAATATACATGAATCAGGTATGGGACAGACTCTGGGTCTGATTGGTCTGAAAGGAAAATTGCTTACCAGCTGTGTGTGAAGCTGTGAAACAAGACACAGTGTTACCTGTTCTGAAACCCAGTGGTGGGGCAGGCGTAGAATACACATTCATCTTCCCAGAGGAGAAAGGACAGGAGGAAAGGGCTCATGGTTCCTGCGCAAGCCTGATGCTGAGCAGGGAGAGCTCCCTCCCATCTGAAGGCGACAGACAGTCCTCTTTGGCTGGATGCTGTGTTCTGAAGACTCCTGGGGAAAGAGGTCACCCAGCCTTTTCCCCTGGGACCAGCAGCTCTGCCCCACTGGCCCTGGGCAGAGCCCCACCCCTTGGAACCAAAGGAGTTTGAGTCTCTGAGCCACTTTGGAGCCCCTGCTCTTTAATTCCATGTCGTCCCTGTCCTTTACAAGCCACACTGGCAGTGTTTCTGTTGGTATAAAATTCTCAAAACTGTATTGACCTCTTGTGCAATTCACAGGGGCCCAAGGTATCAGACAAAAGGGTCCTGCCCCAGAAAGGAGGAAGGAGAGGTTAGGGTCAGGCCTGGGTGTGCAGACGTCCATCCAGGCCGCTTTTCCTGCAGGCCCACCAAGCTGGAAATGTCGAGGCGCTGTCTCAGGAGGAGCCCCTCTCCCAGACTGGGGACATGCCTGGGACTGCCTCCGTCAGCGGGCATGAGTCTGATTCCACAAGCACAGGCTACTTCAGCTCTGTGGCAGGTTTCTTTGTGCTTTTTATGTGGAAATTATACTTCTGGTTCTTCCAGACATGGTTTACTGTCTGCCCACCCCCCACCATACCTCATGGCTGCCAAACCAAAGTAAGTGGAGAGCCATTTCCTTCTCTAGGTCATAGAGCGCCCGTTTTCCATGAAGATCCCTCCATTGCCACCACTGCGGCCCATCAGCAGGAGAGCCCTTGGAGGAAACAGCCTTCAGAAGAAAAGTAAACTCTTACTGAACCCTCGGAGGAGGGAACGTGGGACGGAAGTCGGGACTCGGTGGTGTGCACAGTCTGAATGAATCTGTGTTGCCTGCCTTTTCCTCAGCTACCCAACAGCAAGGCACATTGGATCTTCTTGCCTTCCACCCAGTTCCTCCCCATTTCAGAGAGATGTTCTTGCTCCTCACTTGGAAGTGTCTCTAAATATGATTTGTGAGGAGTGCTTTGCAAAATATGTGATAGGTCTCTGCCACTTCCCTAGCCGTGAAAACCCAACAGAAGACGACACACAGACACCCACGGGAGCATTCACCCCATTCAGCTACAGCCCTCTGAACCCGTGAAACATGCCCTGGCAGATGCGAGGGGGTTTCCTAATGCAAGGTCTAGAATTACGACCCTCTGGGGTTGGGCTTAATGATTTATGATATTGCAAGGCTCTGTATTTTGTTCTGATTTCCTGCTGGTCCAACTGTCTGAGCTTCCAACCTACCCCCTCTCCCTTCCTGCTTCCCTCTCCCCTACACACCAACCCTGAGACAGACACTGTTTGAGGTGCTGGGGATAAAATCAGGTAAGGGTCCTGTCCTCGGGAGCTAGCGATTCGTATAAGAATACTACCAAACAAAACCTTCAGTGTGCTATTTTGAATTCTTTTGTTGTATGCTTGTTATGGAAACAAACACCCAAGAATTGTCCGAGAATGTAGGAAGATTAGAAAAGTGTTTCACTAGAGATAAAGGAAACAAGAAGCAGGGAGCGCTTGTCAAGCTGAGCTCAAATTCCTAAGAATGACTCGAACACCTTCATCCCTGGAAAATGAAACATGGCTGACTGTTCATGGCTACTGCAGACAGTAGGCAGATGTCTTAGTGGTTCAGGACACACAGTTCTTTGGGAAGAAAGGCGTGGGGTTTTAGGATAGGATTCACTAAAGGACAGTTTGAGTTGAAGGACAAGTGGCTGTGGAGCTGGATGTAACTCAGCAGGGAAGCACTTTCCTAGCATGCACCAGGCCCGGGGTTTAATCCTCAGACTTGTAAAAAAGTCTTCCAAAAATATAAATGCATACCGAAATAACTAGCCAGGTTCCTGTGAGGTTTAAACATTTTTAAATAAAAGTAAAACCATGAAAGAAGGCATTTTTTAGCAACAAGTAAAGTTTAAAAAAACAAAAATGATGTCTGTTTGAAAGACCTAGGCCGTATGGCTCCAGTTGCTGGAAGCTGACAAAGAAGTCCTCCAGCAAGGCTTTCTGAGCAAACTCTGCAACTCAAGAATCAACTTGTGGTCCCCACTCCCAAAAGCACGGGAAGCTACTGTGTCCCAGAAATACTGCATCCTGATTCAGGGAGTGTGGGGGGGTGAGGATGTTTCTAGAGAAAATGGTAAATGGCCTTTCCCTCTTAGCTAGGAGAAATAGGTGTGGGAGGGTAGATGGGGACAGTGTGGGAGATGAGGGTGTTGTAAGTAGTTTGGCAAACCTGCTTGTGATGCTGAAATAAAGCACTTCGCTTTTATTTCTAGGTATGGAAGAAGAGAAAGAGAAGCCTAAGTTGGAATGAGATCAAGTGTAAAGGGAAGAGCAAGTTTGAGCCGCCACTGTTCTCCTCAGGAGAGAAACCTTGGACGGAAGCTACGGCGTCAGCCCACCCTGCCCCTGAGGAAGGACACCTTGATATATAAATATCTATAACGTACAAAATACACTGGTTTCCCAAATCACCCGCATTGTGCTTTAAAGAATTCTTTCCAAATACATTACTGATGACATCTTTTTTTTTCTTTTCTAGTTTCGTAATTAACTTCGATCATCGGATTTTCATTTTTGCAATCATATTTCCCTTTAGTCAAGGAAGAATGCGATGTGACTGTGTTTCTTGTTGAGAACCATGTAAAGTCAAAGGCGCAGTTGCGAGGCCAGTGTTTTGGCCTAGTATGGTGGAATAATGCACGGGGGCCACTCTGCAGGCCGGACAGCAATAGCATAGGTGGTTCTGACTGCAATAAAGTTACAGTTGCCTCAGTGGTCACTATTAGTAAAAATGGCATCAACTTAGTCAAAACCCAGACTGTACTTGGATCTTCTGATTTAACTTTGTAACAGTCTTACCAGACGCAAACTCTGATAAAGGCCAGACAACCCAAACCTAATGTCCATATGGTCTCAAAATCCTAACATTGGCACGTCCTTTATGTTCTCTCTGTTACCTGCTGAAAGTGGGTACCTGTTCGTTTCTATAAGTTTCTGATTTTAAAAGGTATGTTTTTAAAGTAATTCCAAACAATTAATTATATAATCTTGACCATAATTTGGTTTAAGTTTTACTAGTACGTGTTCACAGTACATAATGTTTACATTTCTTGTGTGGAGTTGGTACACATACATAACACATCTCAATTCCCTTAATGATTTTTAAAGTAGGAAATACAATGTTATATGAGTTATAAAAAACACTTAATACAAATATAGGGGTTGGATGTCCATGTGAGGACAGATAACCAGTGATATAAACTATTTACTTAAGAAATTATTACTAAATTTGAATTGGCAATGTAATTTAAGAGATGATGGAAATCTCTCCTTCTCTGTCTCTGTCTCTGTTTCTGTCTCTCTCACTCTCTGTTTCTCTTTCTCTCTTTCTGTCTTTCTTGTGCATACACATATTAAGCAAGCTCATTATTCTCATTGACTATTGCAGAAGTCTCCATCTCCACCTGAACAGCAAAGAGAGAAGTTTCTAGGATACTCCTGGTAATTTATCTACAGATATCCAAAGTAGATATAGTTTAATAATTAGTAAATGTGTATATTTCACAGTATATATTATATACCCAGTTTTAACATACTATTTTATTAAAAATTTAGCCTGAAGGAGAAAAGTTCAACTAACAGTTATGTAGAAAACATACACATATCAAAAGGTAGTATGAAAGAACTGTGGTCAAACATATCAACATTAATAAACATAAAAGGTTTAATTCATGTATTGAAAGAAAAAGATTTTCAGATTAGGTCTCAAAGGAAAATCCAATTCTATCTTGTGTATTTGAACACAAACACAAAATGAATTTTGGAAGATTGAGAATTTAAGCAAAACTACACTTAAAATGGTAAACAAAAGAAGTGCTGTGATTTTAATATGAGACAATGTTTGAATTAGGCCCAAGTTCCACATGGCAAATTCACTCAGCATTTATATACCCCATTTTGGAAAACATGGTGGACAGAAATATAGACTGCACCTAGAAGCATCACTGTACTCGTTCTCTACTTCATGGAGTTGGACTAGTAAGTAGGAAAGGTCAAACAAAAATCTATCAAAACAGAAAAGCAAAGCAATACCATCTGCTTACAATAACTGCTTTAACTTGATAGAACACTATCAGAGACATGAAAGATCCAAGACTGGTGGCTGCATTCTACATTTAACTTACCTGTTTGACCTGTATTATCGGTTAAGTTGCATTCCCCCTAAAATTCAGATATTAATGCCCTATACCCTAAACTCTAGTACCTCAGAGTGTGACCCACTTGGAGATAGACCCTTTAAACAGGTTATTAAGCTAAAATGAGGCCATTAAGGTGGGCTCTCAACCAGTCTGACTGGTATCTTTATAAGAATGATGCCCGAGGAAAGATCACCTGAGGCCCAACTACAAGCCAAGAACAGAGGCTTCAGAGGAACCCAAACCTCTGACACCTTAAACTAGGTTTTCCAGCTTTGAGAACCGTGTGGAACCAAACCTCTGTGGTTTAAGCCACCACCAGTCTGGCATTTTGTTATGGCCGTCCTAGCAAACTGACACTTCCTGTGTACAAAGACTGATGGATTCTGGAGAATGATGATGAAGTATCATTAATTTATTTATGTGGTTCCTCCAGGAAATGTGTCCTTTATGCTGGAGTACACAAGTATAAACCCTGAAATATGATATGAAACTATTACAACTTTCTGTTGTCCTGAAAGTGATATAAGGGAAAGAAGTTCCCAACCTGCTAGATCTCTGGTACAAGTTCCTGTTCTCTAAAATTGAAAAATGAATTTTAGGAACAACGGAGGTTAAGAGCAGAATGTATTTATTGAGGGAAGGAAGGCTTCTCTCTGAGAGAGACAGAAGGAGTCCCGAATGGGTTGCCAAGGAACCTGCCTTTTCTAAGGATTTTTATAGAGCACATCCATGAGGTGAGGAGGGTTCAAGGTGGGAAACATGGGAAATCACAAGGTGGGCATGAGGTGGGCAAAACTATGGTCAACCAGTAAGATTACGAGTATAATTGCTCAGGTAAAATTGATTAAATCGGGATCAAATAGGGAAGTGAGTCGTGTAGCAAGCGGGCATCAATACAGAACAGGGGTTTCTCCTGTGGGGAGTAGGGTTAGTGGCTCTTCCTGGCTTTTTCAAGGTGACTGACACCTATTTAGAATATCAGTCCCTGATGTTTATCCGTAGGGAGGTATGTGGCTGCATTTGTTTCATCTTTTGTCTTGAGGTCTGGCCCACAGTTGCAAGATATCTGGCTTCTTCAAGGGCCTAGCCCTGTCTGACTGCCTATAATATTTCTATCTAACTCAGTTGCCTGCAACAAAACGACAGCAGTATACAGCACCTTCACTATCGTTTTAAAAGCTATTTCAATTCTATCTATAACAGTGACCTTAACTGTATAATCATTCCATGGGACATCAAGCTTCTATTACACTGCTCATGTCATACTCTTGGGAAGATGCAGCGTTACCCCAGATACCTCAGGAAGACAAATAAATGGCCCCTTCAGAAACAAAAATCCAGGGCCATCTACCTTTCTAGAGCTCCAGTGAGCCGAGTGTGACATGTCATTCTATGGCCTCTGAAGTGAAATGTAATACTTTCATTGTTCATGCATTACCACTAGAAAAGACGGAAACTGATCAGAGTTTCTTACTGGATTCTGAGAGAAATATACATCACATTGAGTGTGTGGTCCTTATCACAATTAGGAAAAATTAATCAGAACTTTACAAATAAAAGGTTAAACTATCACGATTTTCTATTAATATGATTTTAAACAAATACACGTACACGAAACCTGCCCTGGTTATTTCTTACTGCCAATAAACCACCCCAAAACTTACTGGTTTAAAACAACATTCACTTTGCTAACAGTTCTGCAACTTAGGCGGGACTTAAAGCAGGCAACTTGAAGGACTTAGAAGCAGGTGACCTGCTGGGTGACTTGAAGGCTGGGGACTAACGTTATCCGCCGGAGACTTGCTCACTTGCATGGCCAGTGGCTGCTACTGGCTGTTGACTGAGACCTCGGCT
Organism: Chinchilla lanigera; assembly: GCF_000276665.1. Taxonomy (NCBI): domain Eukaryota; kingdom Metazoa; phylum Chordata; class Mammalia; order Rodentia; family Chinchillidae; genus Chinchilla; species Chinchilla lanigera. The sequence goes on along the minus strand of NW_004955436.1, from coordinate 17,053,100 downwards.
GTGACTGTGACTGTGACTGGACCAACGACGTGTGTCCTTTCCATGTGGCTACTTCGCTTTCCCTCACGTGGTTGCCTGTTGTCTTTACCTTGGCTTTGTCTCAGTGTGGTGGCCTGGCCCCACAAGTCCAGGTGGAAAGGATGTTTCCTAATACGACTCAGCATCAGAAGTCACACAGTGCCACTTCTGCTGTCGTCACAGCCCTGCCCAGATTCAAGAGGAAAGAAATCAGACACCTCCTTCATGATGGAGGAGTATCAGCATCACGTTGTGAACAGAAGATACAGGGTTAGAATATTTTCGGGGCTAGATTTGGAAACTATACCACACACGTCCCTAAAACAATAAACTGGAAAATAACTTGAAAATTGAGATAATTTAATAAAGTAATAGGGTATAAAATTAATACATAAAAGTGTAAATTTGTGTAATTTTCATATACACAAGTTATGGGAAATAATGAAAAAATATTTCATTTGCAGTAGCAACAAATTTTAAAGAAAATTAAGCAACAAGCAATGCAAAACAGATCTTAACAAATAAAAACATATACCATGTTCTTAGAGAGGAAATTCTGTATCATAATTACCCCATCTGAAGTTATAAATTCAGCATGAACTAAATAAAAATACCAACTTTTCTATTTACATATGTATTTGTTTATTTATGAAATCAAGTAATTTAATCCTGAGACTCATATGTAAAAATTAGCAAACAAAAATTTTTGGGAACTATCTTAGGAGAGGATAAACAGCAATGAAGGTGTAGACTAACCCTATCAAATATTAAAATATACCCCATTAACTAAAATAGTATAGAACTGATCATGGTACACCAACTGATAGAGGAAATAAATGGAAAGATCAATAATAAAATAAGGATATATGGAATTTATAATAAAACTCAAGGAGGAAGAATTGATTATTTAATAAATATCACTCAGATCTGGAAAGTCATCTGAATTTTTTTTAAAAGTTGATCAATGTCTTGTGCCTTTTAACCTGACACATTTTAATGGATCAAAAATAAGAAAATTAAGAAAATATAATTTACACTTTAAAATTTATGCTTTTCCAAGAGTAGGAAAGATCTTTCTAACTAAAAATCATAGCATAATGCTCATAAAATAAATTACTAAATTCAGTAACATAAAAGTAAAATTCCTGCATTGCACAACATGACATAAAAAATTGTATCATACACAGACAAAGGGCTTACCTTCCAAGTATATAAAAAGAGATCCTACAAAACAAGGAAACAGCAACCTAACAGGAAAATAATGACAAAAAAGATCAATAATTCAGAGTGAAAAAAGTATCTCCTAAACATGTATAAAGAATACAGTCTCAACACAATCTAATATAAAATACATTTTTGCCTATTGGACTGGCAAAAGTCCTAAAACTTCACAACATTACTACACAGGATAGAAAAATTGTTGGCACTTTCATAACTGCTGTAGGAGTGCAAATAGTTACAACCCATAGAAAATTTGCATCTAAAGTTGCAAATGCATGAATATTTGACTTAGCAATTCTGTCTCTCTGAATTTATGCTAACACATTTCTACATGCATTAAATTTATTAATTGCCCAAAGCCTATGTATTAGTGAGCTTTCCCTTTAGTGGAACAGTATAACTAATACCTGCAATTTAAAATAGAAAGGATTTAATTCAGCTCCTGGTTTAGGGGATTCAGTCCATGATAAGTTGGCTCCAAGGCAAAAACATTATGGTAAAATCTTCCTACTCCCTAATAGCTATCCTCTTTTGCTCCTTATTTATACTTGGAACTTGCCACACAATGGAAACCATGTGATATTTAAATTTCTGTGTCTATTTAATTTCACTTAAGATTATGGTCTTGAAGACAGAAGCAAGAGATGAGAAGGAGAGGAATGGAAGGGAAAAGAGATTTTTTAAAAGAAGGAAAAAATGGAAATAGATCTCTTGCAAATGGGGAGAGGAAGAAAGGTTGGAGTGAAGGGAGGGGAAGCAGACAAACAAGAATGAAGATGTATTATGTACATGTGCTAGTTCCCTGTGATGAGTGTGATTATTATGTTCTGCAAACATGACCTAATAAGAGATGTAAATTTTTTAAAAGAAACATCACGGTAGAAGAACATTTCGGAAAGACATGGCAGCGGAGGAAAACTCTTCACCTCATGACAGCCAGGAAGCAGAGACAAGGGAGGAGCCAAGAAGGCAGATTACACCCTCCAAAGGCTCAACCCCAGTGACACATTTCTGTCAGCCAAGCTCCACATCCTAACACCTTCAACTATGAACTTACAATGGATCGAGCCACCGATGAGCTTAACATCACCATGAGCCAGTCACTTTCCCAAAGCCCCACTTCTGAAAACGTGAGGATTTTGAGGAGCACTGTAGATTTAAACCAGAACATTCCATGATAAAAGCGAATGGAAACAATTGAAATACTAATAGGGCACTGGTTTAAGACACTACAGTAACTACACTCAGTGGAACACTATATAAAGAGTGGTACAAAGAGGGAAGATGGGAAAGGAATGATGACAGTGCGCCAACAAGGGAAACCCTAAAAATCCATCCTGAATTTTAAAAAGAAATGTATTAGTAGGGCTGGGGATATATATAGCTCAGAGGTACAGTCCCTGCCTTGCAAGTGCAAAGTCCTGAGTTTGATTCCTGGCTGCAAAAAGGAAAGAAAGAAAGAAATGTATTAGTGTGTGCAACATGCTCTTCTTTGTGTCAGAATCATGGTGAATGTGACAAAGGGATGGATTTTTGCTTACAGATGCACGAGGAAATTTCACAGGTTACATAAAAGTGTAAATGATTCTGGGTTTAGTGGTAGAGGGTGAAACAGGACTGATGGGCCAACTGCACTGGTGGGAGATAGTCCACTGTATCCACTCTTAGTTTTTTTTTTTTTTTAATTTTTGAAAAACTATTTGTATCACCTATTCTAACAAAGTAACTTTAAATTCAGATCTGAGGAAAGAAAAGTATGTTAAAGACAAAAAATAATTAATTGCCTCCTAATCAGAAAAAATTAGAAGAACACCTCACAAAAAAAAACCGAATTAGATGTGACCAAACCAATATTTAGAGAAAATATATAGCCTTGTGTTTTATTTTTGCCCAAAAATTTAATAAAGAAAAGCTATATAGCAAGTAAAAGTAGAAAGCATACAAATAAATCTTAGAGAAACAGAAGAGCTAATAAAAGCAGAAATTAAATAAGGTAACAGAAAACTAGCAGAATTAACAGATAAGTAAACTGATAAATGCAATATCTCATCTATGCAGATATTAATAGAATATGCAAACTACTGTCATGTCAATTGAAAGGAAGAGGAAAACAAATATTTGACAATATAAACACAGATGTGGATCAAGTTTTTAATTATAAAAATATGTTTTGTAACACTATGGAAACAGAGAACACAATGAAATGAGCAATTTTCAGAGAAAATGAACTGAAAAAGTATTGGAAAGCCAAAATAAACTGATACTCATAAAAGTCATATTTTTAGTGTTTGAGCAACTTTCTCCAAGCAAGGAGCTGAGCCCAAAGAGGTTTATGAACAAATTCTTCAAGACCTTCAAGTACGAATTCTCATGCTCTTTAAATCATTCAAAGATTATAGAATGATAAAACACTTTGCAATTTGTCTTTAAATTTAATATAACCTTTAAAAATTGTATTTGCTTCAACTGAAATATTAGCAACATGAACAACACTGTTTAAATATTTTTTCATG
>NW_004955436.1:17047478-17048903 GCF_000276665.1 Chinchilla lanigera | reverse complement strand
TAATTGAGAACATTTAACATTTATTTTTGATAATATTCTCAGTAAAATAAAAATATTCCATTTCATGACAAACAATAGTCATCTCCACCCCAAAGGCATGCCTATTTAAACACAGAAAAAAGGCGGTGATATCCACAACCCTGGTTCATATTTTTCTGAGGTGCTTGGGTGTATTAGATCTAACTTCAAATGAGTTACATTTGGGCCATCGATGGAAATATTTCACATTTTTAAAAAGTTTTATATAACTACAGAATTTATTATTAATGGAAAAGAAAATTAAATGTTGTAAGAAAAAGCAGGAAAGAAGCAAAATCAATATTTAAGAAGAAAACATTTCTCCAGGCGGGACTCTCAGAAAGGGAAATGACAAGGAGTGAGACATTTTAAAGTAATTCCTAGGAAAATTCCTCTGGATCCCTGCGACCACCTCTGTCCTCCAGCAAATCACATTTTCTGATTTGGTCATTAACCTTTTAGGGCTTAGATCTAAAGTATCCCCCAATTTCTGTGAGTTCAGAGGTGGGGCTTTTGGAAGGCAAGTGGATCACGAAGGCACCACATTCAGTGGATTCATCCATAGAAGAGTTCTTAGCTGAATGTGCTGTTAGGAGGAGGGTCCTGGTTGGAGGTGGTCACTGAGGCCTTGGCCTGGAAGGGTGGCTGCTCATCTCTGGCTCCTCCCTTCTCTCTTTCTGCTTCCTAGTTGACATGAGGTAAGCAGCTGTCCTCGCTACGTTCTTCCACCATGATATTCCTGCTGTGGAGCCAGCTGAAAATCCAGTGAATTCCTTGAAAATGTGATGCAAATGAAACCTCTCCTCCTCAAGTTGTGAGTGTTGGGAATTGTGTGCAGCAATGGGGAAAGTGACTAGTACAGCCACAGAATCTGATACCATGCGCTTTACGTACAAAACTGAAGACACTGTGAGGCTGTTGGATTTAGGCATCTCTGCTGTACTGGAACACGATATGTCCTTCAACTTGAGCTTTTGTTTTGCTTTGTTTTCTCATGATGAGTTAGTGTGGCTTTGGGAATCCCAGTCCCTCGATGCTTGCCTACACTTGTCACTGTCTCTGAGGGTGTTCCAAGTAGATGAAGCCCAGGTAATGCTAATGGTGCCCAATGACCTGTCACAGCCACTTGGGGTGCCCATAAGGGAAGCCCAACACAGTGACTGTATCACTGTGTAGTAGAATGAGTAGCCAGCCATTCCCTGCTTTGGTTTAGAACCACTAGCTTCCTCGCACCAGTTCTGGGAAGAATGTTCATGCTTCACCCTTTCCTTGAGCTCATGCATGAAGGCCAGCCCAAGGTCTGCAATCCCAACAGTGAATGTACTTATAGCTCTGTTATGGTTGAAACATTGTGTCAACTTGGGGAGTCTAGAGGTTTGGCTAAGTGACTCAGCAGGAAGCCAGGAT
>NW_004955436.1:17041603-17047333 GCF_000276665.1 Chinchilla lanigera | reverse complement strand
CTCCAGTTTTGCTCTGGCTGTTTGCTGTTCGGCTGCCATTCCTCTTTGCTCTTGTTGCTTTGCTATCTTCTGCCTCAGAGCCAGCCAAGTATGGACTGAAACCTGCCCAAGCTGTGAGCTAAATAAACCTTTCCTTCCTTCATTTTGGGAGTTGGGTATTTTGTCTCAGCAACGAGGAAAAAGTAACCAAGACAAGCTCCTCTTCTGGAAAAAAAATTTAGTAAGAGTTAATAGGTGGTCATTTCACAAAAAATTGCACCAAAGATGCAGAGCAATGAAGTTATTTTTAGATTTTTTATCTTTCCTCAAAATAAAACTAACAGACCACAAAAATTTCATTATTAAAGTGCTGATGATGTACACCTCATACTATAATAAAATAATACTTTTTAACAACCAAATAATGTATTTTTTCTGAGAGAAATTGTCTTAAAGATCATAACTAAAATGAAAATATAAGTGTGAAATTCTAGACTGGAAGACTCCATTTCTCAGAGATGTCACTTCTTCCTTCCAAAATAGTTGTGTATCACATAATGATGGGGAGATATTCTGAGAATATGTCCTTCACCAACGTCATCATTATGCAGACATTGCAGAGTGCACCGACACAGACGCGCTAGACAGGACCTCCTGATGCCATATGAATTAATCCACTGATGAGTATCATGCCTTCATGAGCCAGTTGCCTTCCAAAAGCCCCACTTCTGAACTCATGAGATTTTGCAGGGGTATTTTAGATCTAAACTATAACATTTTAATGACTGCAAATGTAAACAGGAGATGTATGAGGGACATAACTTTCCCTGTAAGTAGAAGGAGTGTACCCTAAAATAATGATTGAAAGCATCACATATAAGTACATAACAGATGCTACCTTCTGCACACATTGTGCGAAGCGTACTCCCATATGGCTGGTGGCACAGCCGACTCAGAACGGGAGGGATGTGTTAGGAGAGTATGGTGGTTCCCACATCACTAGGTGGTTGGAATTTTTCACTCAGTGATAGTCACAATACAAGTGATCTGCCACTGACCAAAAAGTCTATGCAGCATGTGGCTGTAATTTACAAACAGCAATTTTTAACTTAACAGAACTGAAAAAAATCTTGAAACAGACAAGTACTTAAAGCCTTGTGCCATTCAAACATCCTATAGAAGTGCAATAATTGAAATCTTAAGGGATGCCTCAAGAATAGAGAGAAAAATCAACAAAAAAAGGTAGCAAATCCATTAGCAGGCCTGAGTACCCACTGAAGTTTAGTAAATAATAAAGATGACATTTTGAATCAGCAAGGCTACAAGCTCTTCAATAAATTGTGCTGTAACAAATGAATATCTACTTGATTAAAAGGAAAAAGTGATTGTATTCCCTTAGGCAACACACACATAAAGGATTAAATATAAAAAAAGAAAAAATAAAGAATAAAGAATAAAAGAGATATAAGAAAATATAGGTGACCACCTGACCCCATAACAGTGACAGTGAAAGGATGTATATACTACATACCAATGCATACCTTAAGAAACTGAGACTGCAGAGCTGGTAGCTGACATTATGTGAGGTTGTTGATAGAAAACCCTCTGAGAGGTGCTCAAAACAATGATACCACCACTTCCTCAAATAGGAAAAGCGGGAGGACTGGGCTGGGTGGAGTTTGATAAACTTAGCTTTGGGTTTTCTGTAGGAAGTCAAGGGGTGGCTTCAGTGAGATATTAGGACAGAACTTAGATTCAAGAGGATAAAGGAATTAGTGGCTTTTGTGGATGGCAAAGATATGGAGACAGTAATTACAGAATACTATTTCAACAGCAGAGCTTATACATACATAACAAAAGCTAAGAGGGAAATCTGACTGGAACACCAATATCCTAAGTAGATGACCATTCAGGATTAGCCTTAGGACAGAACACCCCTCCCATCAGCACAGGAAAGAAGGAAAAAGAGATAAGCACCCTTGGAAATGAGTTTGTAGGACAAAGGGTGGACTTTGTTTCTATGGCTGCAATTTTCTCATCAAAGAATTGTATCAAAAAAAAAAAAAAAGACTGCCTCAAGAAAGTGAGGGAACAGGAACAGGTGACAGGGTTGGAATTTGTCATTGACCCTGCAAACAGCAGCCTGGACAGAGAAAATGCAGCAGCAGCAGACTGTCAGAGCTATGCAGAGGACCCGGGAGATGTTGAAGAGGATGAATGTACTTGTGATAACAAGGACCATTTTAGGTTTTCCCACAGGTAACCTCAGCTGGCCAGGCAAGGCTAAAAACAACTGCTTTGAAGTTCAGTGTGGTAGAATAAACACCATAGAAAGACTAGCAGGTGAGTCAGGGGTGTTAGCATAAGAGTGGTTGGAAGGCTCCAGCATGGGATCTACAAGGAACAGAGGAAAACACGTTGGGATACAACATGTCAATCTTGATAAAGTTGGAAAACAGATGTTTCAAGGAAATGAGGGCAAAAGACAGGTGATGGTTGGAAATCAACTACTGAAATTTAACATCAGTTAACACATTTTTGTTTTTTGAGATAGGGTCTTGCTGTAGAGTTCAGGGTGTTCTTGAACTCACTATGTAGACCAGGCTGGTGATCTTCCTGCCTCAGCCTCGCAAATGCACCAACAGGCCTGATGAAGTTTAACACTTTAGAGATGTACAAAATCATACTATTTCTTACGTTTGTGGTAAATATGGTGCGGTAGCAAGTCATCTCCAAAAATACCCACATTAGAATCCCTATGAATGTTTCTCTTCATAGCAGCAAGGACTTTGAGGTGTGATTATGTTAAGGATCTTAAGATGGGTCTCCTTGAATTTCCAGTGGACAGGCGGGTCCAAGGGAGAAATAGAAATGTGATGAGGACGCTGAAGAATGCAGGTATCCTCTTAAAACTAGAAAAGGCAGGGAAGTGGACTCACCCTTAGGGAGCTCTGAAGGAATGCTACCCTGTTGACCCTGATTTTAGAATTTCTGACTGTTCAATAATAAATGTCTACTTTAAGTCACTAAGGTTTGTGGTATTTTTAATAGCAGCATTGGGAAAATGATACATATGGTATCATTAACCTTTTTTACATTTATAAAGACTGTACCTTGTATTATGTAAAAAAAAAAGAAAAGAAAAGAAAAGAAAAAACACCAGCATGGTATATCTAAAACCTATGTCTGTAATTTTCCAATTATTAAATGACCAAGACTTGCCTCTTACAGAGTCAAAGTGATCATTCAATGCTGACAAACCAATAAAAATCATCCAATTTATGAAATGGAAGAACCGAGGATCCCTGAAGAAGTTCCTATAGAAGCATCACTTGCCATTCAAAGATACTTAGGTGCTTTCATGCCTGCTTATCAGCAAAGCAATAAAAGTTTTCGAGACAGATGACCCTAACTTTGAATACAATTCAAAGAATTTTGGAGTAATGACAAATCTCTGGGCTGGCTCTAAGGAGATTTGCCAAGAAAAGAGGGAGGCATTTTATGACCAAGCTTTATTGAAAATATATATTTTTAAAGCTTTAGTCAAAATAATACAGGCAGTAAGATCATCTCAGGGGAATTTTCAAGTGCGTAAAATCAAACACAATATAAAAATTTTTTAGCGTTATGTTCGGTTTTACATACTTGTGCAAGCATATTAAGTTTGATGAAATAGTCTCCACATTAGAACTATGCAAGAATGAAACTGGTTCATTTTCAAACATTGCAAACTATACTGGGTCCTAAATCTCTCATCCTGAGAGGTCAGAAATCTTATTTCTTCATCCCAACAAGGTTTAATACTTAGTTCCAATAAATCTTTTTGGAACTCCAAGCAGTCAAAACTCCTTCTCCCTTCTCTCCCTTTTGTGTGCCTGGGAGAGAGAGGAATGATCTAGGCTGCTGTAGCAAACGACACCAGAAATGCCAAGTCCCTTCCCAGTCCAGTACCACGGGGTGTATCAGGCACAGGCAGTGGCTTTTGGGAAGGGCTGAAATTATTATCTCCACAAGGGTTCACATCTGTACGGTGTCCTCCGCTCCCCAGTACCACAGCAACAAGAAAACTACCAGAAGTCTCTCTTCAGGCAGAGTCCCCAGTGCCTTCCCGGATGGGCCCCCGTGACTCTGCCACACCAGGGCTGGCAACAGAGGCTGCTGGGCTCGCTGTTTCCATGAAGGGCAGCACTAAACGCTCCGTCCATCAGCGCAGCGTCATACAACCATACTCCCTCCCACAGCTCTTCCTGGGAATGGAGGAGACAGACGGAAACTTCTCTGCTCCCTGTCTTCCAGGCTGTGTACTGAGGGAGGAGGAGGGAAATGGCATCTTTAGTGCTTCCTGGGCCTTGCTTTCTTCACCCCGCTATACCCCTTATTCCATAAACCCCAAAGGACTGGGGTTCAAATGACTGGTTCTGCTGGACGCCTTCTGTCAGGAAAACCACACGGCAAGACTCACGTGGAAAGGACCTTTCGCTGAACTTCAAAGGTGAGGCACTTGGCAAGTTTTATGCTGAACCAGGACTCCAGCTGGAAGCCGCGGGGAAGCACAAATGTCTCCCGTCACCACTTTACCACTTTCCTACAATCATTTCATACTACGGTCATGGTTAATTTTGGAATTTTTATAATACAAAATGGTTTTCCAAAGACAGATCTCCAGTTTAGAACACGCTGCCTCCAAGAAATAAGTTTTCCATTTAAACTGGCTCAATTTGAAGCCATAACCTTGGCACTAATGAAGTTATAATGTGGGAAGTCACTATATTAATTTTAAGGCTACAAACAAAACTCTGGGCTAAAGTCTTCTGAAAGCTAGAGGTACTCAAGATTGGGGAAGGAAGTCAACGAGTAAACAGACCTTAGCATTTGTGAGAAAGCCTGGCACTCTGCAACATTTGTTCTCACTTAAAGTAGAATACTGAAGCAAAGTTCAGAGTCTGTTGTGTCTAGGGAGTTTTTGCTTCCTGCTATGAAGAAGTAGTGGGGTCTGGAATCCGCATATATGCACAACTATAAATAACTAGAAAAAAATGGTAAAACACAATAAAAAATAATCATTTTCAGACCTGGGTCAATAGAGCTGTTTAGGACTATGATCTTTGAAGACAGGAAAATAAACTGCATGAGCCCAAAAGGAACCCTCGGTTTCTGCCTGGAGGTGATTTCCAGCTCACAGACTTGGAGGGAAATCCTAAGCATAGCCGGGTGGTCTCACTGCGCCAGGGAGATTCCCGTTCGTAGAGATACGAAGTGACTAGAAATCGTGTAGCAAATTCAACTGCTGGATGTGAGAGCATTAGGAAGAGAAAAAGCCCCAGGAAGCCACATGGGGATCCCTCTAGTCTTTGGAACTCTGTATTTGGGGGGAGTATAATTGCTGAGGCACCGTAAACTGAGTAAATGCCACAGCTCACATCAAGCTAGGAACCATCTGTACTCCTCCCCACCGGGAAAAAGAGACCTTATCGAACACACGGAGTTTCAGCAGTGTTTGTCACAGTTCTTGACTCTTTGGGCAAAGATTAGTCTAGTCTATGCTTTAAAAGGAGCCTCAAAACTGTCAAACTGACCCATAATAAAGCACCACATTCTTTAAAGAAGACCCCCAAAAAAACAAATCCAGCTCTCGAGTCATAAAATTTGTTATACCTCGTCTCCAAAGAAAATTTCTAGACATTAGCCTGGTGCACTGGTGCAAACCTGTAATCCCAGCTGTTCAGCAGGCTGAGGCAGGAGAATTATAAG
>NW_004955436.1:16955913-17040996 GCF_000276665.1 Chinchilla lanigera | reverse complement strand
AAAAAATCCAGACATGCTAGGAACTAAGATACAGGAAAACTTGTCCCCAAACAAGAGACAGATCAATCAATAGAAAGAGATCCAGAATTGATACAGAGAAAAAATAGCAGGCAAAGACATTAAAAAAAAAAAAAAAAACTATTGTAAATATACCCCTTGTGTCAAGAAGGCAGAGGGAAAATTTACCATGAAAGAAAGGAAAAATGCAATCAGAATGTTTAGATATGGAAAATGCCCTGGATGAAATTAAAAGGTGATTAGAAGCTATAAGATGAAAAAGTTCAGTAACTGTGAAGACAGTATAATACAAATTATCAAAACCAAAGCACAGAGAATAAAAATAATGAGAAGAAATAAACACACTCTTCATAACTATGGGGCAATATTCATAAAATTGGAGACCCATACAAAGAAAAAAGAGGGGAATAGAAAAAAATTGAAGAATTAACAGCAGAAGATTTTCCAAACTGGCTGAAAACTATAAATGCAGAAATCTTAGAAATTCAACAAGCTCTAGACACAATTTTAAAAATATAATCACATGGAGAAAAATGATATCCCTATTGCAGAGAATAAATACTAAAGAAAAAAGTCTCAAAAGAATCCATGGGGGGGGTCTATAAAATATTAACAGAGATAAGAATATCATAGATTTCTTGTCAGAAATTATGTAAGACCAAAGACAAAAGAATGACAGCTTGAAAATACGGAAAGAAAATAACTGCCAAGCTAGAGTTACACACCCTGTAACATATTATTGCAAAAAGTTGAGTAAAGAAATTTTTTCAGACAAACAAAACTTGAGAGAATACATGATCATTAAATCTGTCTTATAAGCACAAGTAAATGATACCAGATGAAAACTTAGATTTCCACATTAAGTGAAGAATATTAAATCTGGCAAATTCATGAGTAAGTACGGGTCACTTTTCTTGTGTTATAGTTTATTTAAAAATAATGAATGTTAGAGCAAAAGTAAAAGTGTATTGTGGTGTTTAAAATACATGTGCAAAATAAAATCTGTAAAAATTATAGTACAAAGAATGAGAGGAAATCAAAGTGCACAGTTTTAAGTTTCTTCTTTAATTCATAGATTGATATAATATTGTTTAAAGGTAAATGGTTGTAAATTTAAAATGCAATTTGTAAACCTTAAATCCACTGCTGAGAAGGGGAGGTAAATCAAAATGGAGATGAAAATGGAGTAATGAAAATTCCTTACAACTGAGGTATTCTGCATGATTTCAGTAATAATCACATGTGAGTATACAACTGTCAAAATTTGTCAAGTTGTACAATAACAAAGACATTGTTAATTGTGGTAAATTTTTTCTCCATAAAGTTAACACAAAAAAAGTCTAATGGAAAGCAATCAAAAAGAGAGAAAGAAATATAAACTATATGAGACAAATAGAAAATAAATCACACTGTTTTAGATTTAAACCCAAACATTCAATAATTACATTATATGTAAATAATCTAAATACTTCAATAAGAAGGAGGGATTATCTGAGTACCAAGGCAAATCAAGCCATTTTCTACCTATAAGAAATGTAATTTTAAAGTAAAGACATAGGTTAAAAGTTAAAGGACTAAAAATACATATGATGTACAGTCAGTCATAAGAAAACTAAATACCTATTCTAATGACAAATAAACTTCATAACAAAGAGTATTACCAGAAGTAAAAATGAGCATGTTATAAAAACAAAAGTTAATTTCTTAAGAAGTTATACCAATCTTAAATGTGCATGCATCTTATACCAGAGTCTCAAAACATACAAAAAGTTACTAGTTTTGAAAGAGGATTAGGGGAGATGACAATTTCCCACACATTCTATGAGGCCAGTGTCACTCTGATATCCATTACCTTGAAAACTGGACCCCGCTCTTGACCTTGAGGTCTTACGAACCCCAGGTGGAGTACTTGCCTCAGTTTTCCTACGACCCTTCTGGTGCATGAGACCCACTGATGTTGATCATGCCATCTGAGTGAGTTATATGAAGGTGAAATGGGACCTTGAGCCCTGGTTCCAGGTTCTACCTTCTCAGATGCTATACACAGGAACCCAAGGACCTGCTCCTCTGGGGTCATCCTAGTACTCCAAAACAAGTTTCAATTCCAGTAAAGAGGTCTGGCCAGTAGATTGCTCCCTGCCAGGGAGCACAACATTGCTTCAGTAGGATCATTTGAGAGTGAGCCTTCAGAATGGTGCTGAAATGCTGATGCTGAGTAACTCTCATTGATATCAGACGCACAGCAAGTGCAGGACACTGGGCTACCAAGAGTTCATTGTCGAACTGCGCGTTTCAGCCATGTGTTTGGACTCACATTTGACTTATACCATCTAAATTCTAACAGCAGTGCTGTCCACAGTCACAGCTCCTGAAGCCAGCATATGTCTTTGGCCCAGGGTAGCAAAACCCTTCTTCCCTGTACTCTTCCTGCCTCATATATCCAGGTTGGTCCCCAACGGCTCCACAAGCTCCATGGGACCTGTCAAACAGTCCCCCGGAAAGATTGTAACTGGCTTCCTGTGGGCTTTTGAAATCGTTGCTATCCAACCCCAGTTGCCCTTGTGATTGCTGTTCTTTCTTGCCTCTGATTGGCGTGGTTGTGCTCTCTCAGAATGGTTTCAAGTCCTGACAGATGAGGAGGGGGCGTTCTTGTACAAACAGAATTGCCCCCTTGCTCTGCCCAAAGGTCCTGCACCTCTCCTTCATTCAAGTGGCAGTGTGTGGAAGGTAGTGGTGTGGCCAACACTGAAAGAGATGACCTAGAAATGCACTGATTATAGTGAAAAGAGCTCTGCACCTGCACTATGAAGTTCTAAAAAGAAAACACGATGTAAGTCACACTTTTCTGTGGGGTTCTGGTTAAGACCAGCGCGTGTGGCCATCATCAAGAGAGCCCAGTAAGAGCACTTACTGTGCTCTCTGGAAACCAATATTCCCAGCTGTTCCCATGGATAGCATAGCATAGTGAGCAATGATGTGACTGGTGTAAAACAAGTGGTGTTAGGGAATTGCAGAGGTGAGATCTGTATTGTTTTGATGCAAACAAGTTCTGGCATTTTCAGTAATAACAGCATTACTACATTTTCTCACGATGTAAGATAGGAAATAAGCTAGAACCGATGCCTTTGATGATATATACCTGGAAGAGATTGTTCTTGGATATAAAATAGGAAGAGACAGATGCTACAAACTTTTACACACTGATTAGACAATAAACTAACACAGCTGTAGCTTTTTTTTATCTGTTTTCTAAATCTTTAGTATCCTAACATAGCCTTATGCATTTTATGCTATGTCTTTCATCAAATTATTTATGTAGACATAAACAAAGCAAAAAGCAAAAATATTTGCTTGGGGACTCCAGGGACATTCCTGCTAATATCAAAATCAAACACTTCACAGAAAAAAGAAACCCATGGACCAATATCCCTCAAGAATGTTATCACAAAAATTCTTAACAAAACATTAGCAAGTTGGTTCCAGAATATCTAAAATAGATAATATTCTACAAAGTGGAGTTTATCCCTGTAATAGAATGTTTTTCTTTAGTCAACCAAGTTACCATATTAACTGAATAAAAAAGAAAACTATACCATAATCTTAACAGATGTGAAAAAAAAAGGATTTCACGAAAGTATGCATCCAATCATGAACATGTTTTGTACCTCGCAGATGGCAGGGTGGCATCACAGAGCCTTCTGGAATGGAGAGGCCTGGTCTGGGTGTGGACTGATCCATGAAGGTGTAGCTGTTATGTGCCATCCCAGAACTTGGGGGGGCACTAAGCTTTCAGGGTACCATTCTCATGGGCTCACCACTGGTCCCTGATACCACTAAGATTCAGATGCTCTCCTGCTGGTCTCCAGACCAGTCTTTTCCTGCATAACACTGTCCACATGTAAAGAACAGCTGGGTAAAGAACTCTTCTACACTATTTGTGGAAATGTAAACTAGCACAATCTCTATGCAAATCAGCATGGAGACGCCTCAAAAAACTAAAACTAGGAACCCCATTTGACTCAGCTAACCCCTTCTAAGCATCTTCCTAAAAGGGTTAAATATATCATATTACAGGGATCCATGAAGACTCATGTTTAGAGCAGCACAATTCATAATAGTTAAATCTTGGAAGTGACCTATGTGTCCATCAACAACTGAATGTTTAAAGTCAATGTGGTAATTATACACAATGGAGTACTACCCTGTCATAAAAAATAGACTTGAGTCATTTGTAGGAAAATAGACACACTTTGAGACCATAATATTAAATAAAATAAATTGGGGGGGCTGGGGATTTAGCTCAGCGGCAAAAGTGCCTGCCTGGCAAGCGCAAGGTCATGAGTTCGGTTCCCGGTACTGGAGAAAAACCAAAAATAAATAAATAAATAAATTGGGACACAAAAGTGTTTATATCACATGGTTTGTTTTATATGAGAAACCCAAAATATAAGTAAAGAGCAAAATAAAAGATAGGTAAGAGGAAGTAAGGAGACAGATCTTTCTCAAATGAGAAGGGAATCAATAGATGGAAGGAGAAAAGACAGAAAGGAGAAAAAAGAGGTGAAAAGAGGAATTAAGATGTGCTCTGTACACGGACCAGCTCCCCACAAGGAATGGAAACATTATGCCCTGCAAGTATGGACTAATAAAAAAAAAAAAAAGAACAGCTGATTTCATTGAGTGGAACCACACTTAGTACTATTAGGGAAAACATTGAAACATTATTTCCACTAACAACAAAATATTTATTTTATCTATTGAGATGTTCATGAGTATATTTTGGAGATATGAATTCAATAGGCAAAGATTTTTTTTTTTTTTGCTTTTCCTGAATCAGGAGTGATACAGTGTTATAGGACAGTGGATTAATGTGGAGACCATCTAAGAAAAAGAATGTAATACAAAACTACATACGTGAAAAATGGATGCAAACATATATTCACAACACATTAATTTTACAAAGTTAATGCTACCAAAGAAATAAAATGCAAGAAACTAACCCATACTCACTCATCCTGCATCTCTAGGTTACCTTTTCATCATCCTTGTTGTGACTCATACTTTTTTGTATTGTGTTATGACTTTCAGCAGAGAGGCTAGAAAGACAACTCACTTTTTCTCTAACATAACTAATCAAATGCTTTTTTTATTATCACAGTATCTGAGCAGGATATATTTCAAGAACCCCAGGGGGTGCCTGAAACCCTGCATAAGACCAAACTATATATCTTATAGTTTTTTTTCCTGTGCAGAAATACTTACAATGCAGTTTGATTTATAAATGGGGCATAAGAAGAGATTGACAATAATAATAAAAGGGAACAATTATAGCAATACATGAGACTCTCTCTGATATTGTCAGACTATGGTTGGCTGCAGTTAACTACAATCATGGAAAGGAAAATCACAGACAAGGGAAGCCTACTGAATGAGTGACAGGACTCATAAAACATGCAACTCCACCACAGAGGCACTGCCTGTCTTTGGTTTGAGCCTTGCAAACAGAGAGAGCCTCATAAATTTTTACTTCCACAATTCTCATCAGAAAACGAGCAACTGGTGTGTTTGTACTTAAATACACTGCAGCATCAATCCCACTCCTGCGGGAGAGAATTCCCGCTCAAAAGCAAATGAGAGAGCATCTCCAAATTGTGAGGTGTGTCTCTCAGCTCCCCCATCTCTCCAAGGACTCTGCTCAGCCCTGGTCAGCCTGTGAAGCCCTCTGCCCTGGCTCATAACTTTATCCTTTCTCAACTGTCAACCTTCTAGCTAACAGTCTTTTCACCTGGCATGAGAAGAACCAGTGATACTAATTGCAATGCCACTCTTCATTCCTGTCACACACTGGGATTGAAAATCTTTGCACACAGAGGCCGACAATTTGTCGCTCCTGTTCTCAAGTTCCTGTGTTCTTCCATCCTTGCTATTTGGGCAGGGACAGAGAGTCCCAGAGAGCAAAGGGACACTCACTGACTAAGAGAGGGAAACTTGTGGGTGAAGTTACCCACTTGGTAGTGGCACCAAAGTCCTAGTCAGGCAGGTTTTTTAGGCAAATCTCTCTTGATAAATGCCCTTTAAAGTTTTGGAGCTATTTAATTTTTGCACATGACATTTCTTAAGTTAACTTCTTTCCGCACAGCCTAACAAAAGAAGAATTATCTAGGCCACACGCACTCAGTTATTTTAACATCAATTGAAATGACAGCCAGAAGAGACTGTTTCTCTCTCAGAGGGCCTTACATGGAAGCTTCTCTCCCACCCAGCTGTGCACGGGTGCAGACTTAAGCCCTGAAAACTGGGAGAAGCCATCAGCTTCCTTAAAAATTATTCCTTTTTTTTAAAAAAAAAAATCAATATAGTCTTTCAAGTCATAAAATTCATATCAGTCCCCTACTACCGGAAAAGACTTATTTCTTCTTTCTTAAGTGATCACTGAGACATGGGTTCTGATTCACCTACTGTGTGCTTTCTGCAACTTCAGCCCTGAAATTCTAACAATTTATGAATAAGCTGGTGTGTGTATATGTTACATTTCAGAAGGTAATATGGTAAAACTAACTTGGGGGTGGCTTTGGAATGGATCCTATTCTTTCCAGGAATCCTTCTTCTCCTTCTCACAGATCTCTGGCGTTTTCTATCAGCTTCCAACCCCTCCCTTTACTCCTGACCCCAGCACCCTATCGCCAGGGGCTTTCACACTGTCCCCTTCTTTGAGACAGTGGGCTTCCCAGTGTGCTCTGGGAATGGGGGCCACACCCCTACCCCTGCAGAGAGCCAGGACTCCTTTCTCTAGAGAAATGACAGGCAAGGGAGCCGGAGACAAGGGGGCGGGCGTGAGGACAGAGTAGGCCTGGGATGCTGGCATGGCCCTTGCTCGCTGTGACAGGACTCTTTTGTGCTGCCCGCCATATGGGGGTGGACATGGAAAGTATCTATGCGGCTGCACCTGTCACTGCTAAACTGAGCACTGTTCAGCAATTAGCATCCTGATTGTGGCCAGAGACCCCACGGTTCTAGATCTTCTTAAATCCTCCATGGCCCCTTGAGTTCGTGAAAGGGACAAACATAATCAAGTACAGAGGGATGAAGAGAGGCAGAAATAACAGTTTTTCACCATTCATCATCTTTTGTGGCACATCCCCAAGTTTACCTTCCTTAAGCAGAAAGAAACCGATTCTATCAGAAAGAAAAACGAAATGAATAACCAGTTCAGAGAACGGAGAGCTCAAGGCTCAGGCTGTAAAGCCAGAAGGGCTCAGTTTTGATTCCCAGCTCCTGCAGTCAGTCACTGGCTGGGGGACCTCACCAGCAACTAAACCTCAGTTATCTAGTCTGGAAGCTGCGGATAATAATGACCCTGCCCACATCGAGCTGCTGTAAACATTCAGTGACACAGCTATGAAATGTCGGCCCAGCTGGCTTAAGAGATAAAGCCGGTGCTATTTTTCCAATGCAGTGTGGTGAGAAGGCAATAGGTGTGCAAGGTATTTGTTACTCCGCGGGATCTCACAATCCACCTGAAGAAAGAACAGGTGAAAAGATAAATAATGTAATTCAAGGAAAGATCAGTGCTATAAACAAGAGACACTGAAGTTCTGAGAAGAGGAACTTGTGAACACCCAGGAAGGGGACCATAAGGGACACCTAACTCTTTCAACATTTAAAAAAATCAATGATGTTTAAGATATAGCAACTTCATCATGCTTAGAATGAACAGGTGGTAGAAAATTCTATGATTCTGAAAGACAGAATCTGTGACCACACGTTTTAAGACTCACCTTGGTTTTAACCTTTTGCCTCAATATGTTGAGAGTCATCCTGAAAGGAGAAATTGGGATAAGCTCCTAGAGAGATGACTGTGGAGAGGGTCACGGTCTTGCACTCTTGCAGACCACATGTGGGGACGGTCAACCACGGACCATATTGACGCCTACCCCACATCTTTTAGGTGATATTCAGCTTGAGTAACCACAGGTCAGGGTATCTTTCAGACACTCCCGTATTGCTGTCTTCAATTCTTACCTTGTTAGGAAAAAGCAACAAACAATCCAGGCCAGGACCAATTCAGACCATGAAAAAAATTATCTTCCCTTTAAATAAATGTTTTATTATGGTTATTTCACATATGAATAAATGCATTGTTTGATCTATTTAAGAAAAAGTAGCAATCTCTCTTCTAATTTTTTAAAATGTCTTTATATTTTTTGTTCTACTTTCTTGGAAATTTCTGTATCTTTAATCCATCAATGAAGTTCTCCAATTTCTCAGGTCTGTTTGGTTTCCCAAGGTGCTGTTTCCTGAATGTTCTTGTTTTATGACAACCTGTCCTTGTGTTCTGGATATAACCTTTTCTCCCATGTCTGGAAGAGACTGATAAAGTACCGAAATGATCTTCCTGTGTAGCTTTTATGTACCACACATGGCCTCTGTTACTTGCTCTTTTTGGTGGCTTCTTTCCTTTTCAAGATGTCCTCAGAAGTAAGAGTTCTTGACTCTCTGCTCATTTTGAATTTGTATTTCTAAAAAGATAGCAGGATTTCTCCAGACAGTGTGATGTCCTCCAATTTCATTACCTGTAGGCTTTACCTTTTGGGTTTATCAGATGCCATGAGACACCTCCAATGTGCACCTGGAGGACAGCTGAGGCCTGGTTGCTGGTGCTCTAGGGCTCTGGTTGGAAGAGGTGCACAGGGAAGGGATGTGTCTGCACTGGGGATTTGTGTTTTCATTTTGCTGGGGGGACTGTATACACACATGCATATGCAGAGAAAGAAAGAGGGGAAAACTACACAGTTACTTGATTTGAAGCTTCGGATTAAAAAACGATGAAGTGCTTGCATGACAAAGAGGGAGACTAAAAGTACACTGAATTTTTGCCTCCAATCGAGGGTGTTCAAATACACATTTACTACAATGAACAAATTAGGTTTCAGGGCTTTAAAAACAACTTTTATTAAAAACATGATTGTGTATTTAATAAATAATAGACTAAATATAAGCAAAGAAAAATAATATCAAAATGCCACCAATAAAGCTGATGTTAAACATATATATCAAGCTTACAACTCTATACGCAGAGATTGTACATTGTTAGGTTCACTTATCTATGCTTTTGTGACATAATTCATAATAGCTAAGTTGTGGAAATAGTCTACTTGCCCATTAACAGATAATGAATAATGTGGTATGTACATACGTACTGGAGTATTTCTCAGGCATCAAGAAGAATGGAATCATGACAGTTACTGGAAAATGGATGCTGGAGATTGTGTTAAACAAAATAAGTCAGGGTCAGAAAGATAAACATTGTTCTTATATATTAACCCACAGAGAAAATCTCAAT
Organism: Chinchilla lanigera; assembly: GCF_000276665.1. Lineage (NCBI taxonomy): Eukaryota > Metazoa > Chordata > Mammalia > Rodentia > Chinchillidae > Chinchilla > Chinchilla lanigera. Next base: position 17,031,635 of record NW_004955436.1, on the reverse strand, counting down.
AAAATCGTCATTGAGTAAGCTCCTATACAGATATTATAGGGGGGGGGAAATGGTAACCACTTAAAGTGTTCAAAAAGAGCTGGAAGACTCCATAGATAAAATTTGTGGATTAGGGGTGAGGCACTGGAGATTGAACCCAGTGAACTCAGACTTCAGTACTGAGCTACACCTCCATCTGTTTTTTGATTTTCAATTTTGACCCTGGGTCACTAAGTAGCCAGGCCTGGACTGTAACTTGTAATCTTCCTGCCTTAGGAAGCCAGAGTTCGGAGACCACAGGGATGTGTTACCATGCGCAGCTAAGGTTCTTTTTAAATGTGAAAGCATAAGAACAAATGTACTGAGTAGAGTTGCAAGCAGAGAGAGAGATTTCTAGTGGAAGAGGCAAATCAATCAGCATTTCCCTAGAACAAGAACAAAGGAGGAGAAGGAAAGGACAGGGCAGGAAATGGGGAGGGCGCTTTCCTTAGCTTCCATTTGCAATAGTTTGGATTTCCTCTTGTGGAGAATTTGAGATATTCTGAGCAGGAGAATAACGTAGGCAGATTTGAATTTTAGAAAATTCACTCCAGCTTCAATGTAGATTCTGTGCTTTAAATGTGGAGATCTCTCCTTTGATAATGGGAGAGATAAGTAGGCCATGGAAATGGAAACGCGGAGTGAGTGGGGGAATTATTGACAACAACGCTGTCCACAAACTTGACGCGCAGTGATGGGGTTTTTCTTGGGTCTACATTGACTCATCATAGCCACTAGCCCTGTGTAGCTGCTCAGCATTTGAAATGTGTCCAGTGCAACTAAGGAACAGAGTTTCTAATTTTATTTCACTTTAACAGCAGAAATAGCTGCAGCAGTTTATTGGACAGTGTCAACTTAGAGGGGATGGGTGTGGGACATTTCAAAATTTTTTAAAATTTTTAAAATTTTTGTGCTACTGTACAAATGGCACAAAATAATTTGCACATGTTTAAAATGCACATTTTGATATTATAGGCCATGAATCCATGACTACAATGTAGAAAACTATCACACTGAAGAAACGTGTGCTGATAGACATTAAAGGACTCTAAATGTTATCAATTCTTTCCCTGTCTGCACTAAGGAGAAAAGTGAGGGGGAAATAATATTATACCGTTTTGATTGTTTGTTTGTTGTTTTAAATTCAATATTATATAAGGAATCACAGAAATAAGATGAAAGTTCTAGAATGAGACATAAGAAATAGACACAAACGTAGAAAAGTGTAATGTCCTTTGGGTACCATGGTTCCTCCCTATACCACGCAGGAGGAGCTGTCCAATACTCCTGGAGCTTTGCTGTTGTTGTTGCTGCTGCTGTTGTTTGGTTTAGGTCTTCTTTTTTGCGTGAAATTTGGGCTATTTTCAATAACTTATCACTAAGCCTATGTTTACAGAAATTAATAGTCTGGAAATTTCACTCTGAGGTGAAGTGTTGTCTGAATATGTGGGATTTTGTAGGAGACCGTGACTGACCTCCATAGTATATTAGTAGCCGTCTTACGCGCCTTTCCCTTTAAGTCAGGACTGCCTACCGTTGCCTAGCTACTCCCACCTCAAGAACTAGGACTGCCCACCGTTACCTAGTTACTCCCGCCTTTGTTGGGTTATTTGGTTATTCCCGCCTTAGAACTTCCGCGTTTCTCTGTGCCGTGTATAAGCACGGCACTTCCCGCTAATAAACGAGACTTGATCAGAGCACTGTCTTGTCTCCATTCTTCGTGTCTCTTGTCCCTTTATAATCCCCACTCCCCCTCTAGGGTTCACGTTGACTGTACCCGCGGGCCGGGACAGGGTTTTGTGTTTTCATTTCATTTTATACAATTTACCCTTTGACCATTTGGATGGAATAGAATTTCATGCACTAAATCAGATGTTACTGTAGAACAAGATTTAATTCTCATCTTCAGTAGGGAATCAAGAGGTAGATCTTTTGTAAAAGGGAAGGGGTCCACGAGATGGAGAGGAGGGTTAGCAACGGGAGAGGAGGAAGGAGGTGAAAAAAGAATTAAGATGAGTTATATACAGGCACTAACTCTCTACAATGAATGTAGTCATTAAGTACTACAATTATGTGCTAATAAAATAAAAAATAAAAGTTTCTATCTTCATACTATACAATCATAATGCATACTCACAATGTTGAAGAAACATAGTTTCAGTGCAATATAGAAATCTTCTTTAGGTTAAAGTTTATTTTTCTACCCATGGAGTGAAATTCTTTTACTGTTCTGAAATATACTGGAACATGCTCACTATTTTCCATGCCTCTGTACATTTTGAACTCTTCATATTACTTTTTCCAGGCAACCAGATGGGCTCTGAGAAAAGCTTCACTGGGATTACATTTCATCTACATGGTTAAAAAGAAATATTGTCATGCTCCTAATTTCATGATGGTTCTTAACCTAGGTTCCAGATTACAGAGGTTTTAATTGCTATAATCACAGCTCCAGAAAGCACATCGGTGAATCCTCATGGATCTACCTTCATCAAACTCACATAACTGCAAATGTAAGAGGTAATGGCATCTTTTCTAATGCATCCTTATGCAGATTTAATCTCTGGATGTTACAGAAATTCTTCATCTTGATTCTAACACATGAAAGACATCTGAGGGTGAATCTCGTGAATGGTTCTGGGACAACTTTAATATGTCTTTCTTATTAATTACTATTCTGATAGGACCATAGAACTTTCTGTGGGGTTTGCTGTTGTTTGTTTGTTTGTTTGTTTTTTGAGACAGGGTCTTGCTTTGTAGTTCAGGCTGGCCCAGAACTCTCTATGTAGTCCTGGCTGACCTTGAAATCATGATGATTTTCCTGCCTCAGCCTCCCAAGTGCTGGGATTACAGGGGTGCACCACTATGCCCAGTTCCCTGTGGTTATTAGTTGTGACTTATGGTTAACACTTTCTCGTGACATACAGAACTGGTGACAAACTCAGACACCTTAATTCTGGGGTGACTATTTAAAGCTGTTCCACTGCCTTGGGGCAAAAATAATTGGGAAGTGAGGACTGCACTACATTTTTGAAGACTTTCATGAAATCAGTTTCTAGAACATAAAAGCAAGCATTAAAAAAAATAAAATCTTTTTGTTTAACCACCCTCAGTCTCATTGTTGGGATATTTTAAGTTGATAAGCCTTGAAAGTAGATGTATGGCACAATTAATCTCTGGATATCAATACACCTGTCAACTGCATATGGCTCTGTGGCCAGTACACAAACTTACACATGTGCTTTAAGAAAGAAGAGCTCAAAATCCTCTTCACCACTTGTGGGGTCCTAAGCCAGTGTAACTTTTATTCTCTCTATAAAAAAATAGTGACTTGGGAGGGATGGCACCCCCTGTCCTGTTTTTATTTAGGATACGGAGTTAAGATTGGGGATTATCAAAACTGATTGTTCATTGTTTCTTCTCCTCATTAAAATTTACTTTTCATAGGAAACATGAATATGAACATGTGCTTTAAGAATCTAAAAGGAAACACATGCTTTAAATGCTGTCTCTATAATTATTTAGCATCTGTTTAAGTAAAAGCAAGAATTTTTCCAAGGTGATACTTATTTCCACAACTCATAGATCCCAGAGAAGAAAGCAGAACTTGGTTAGGGGAGAAAAATAACGCCCCCTCAACAAGGAGCAAATGAGCTAAAAGCTAGGATAATTAGACCAACTGCTGTATTTCTAGTTTTTCTTTGGCCACATCCAATTTTAATTCACAGTACAATGTTACAAATTACAGTGCAGTATGAGTTTGTTGCTTTGACATCCCTGTTGATACCTGAGAGCTTTGAATGACACCATAGTCTTACTCTGATGCACTTTGAAGAACAAAGTGAGGATGTAGAATGTAAGATACTACTTACCTACATTCCATAGTTCCAATTTGAAATGCAAATTATGTTTATAACAATGACTATGATATATTTGGAATGTATTAATGGCTCATACATGCTGTCAATATAGTTGAATTACTAACATAAATATCAGTTATAATTTTAAATTGTTTGGTGTAAATATATATTAAAATATCTTTTAAAAAAACTATCATGTTTCAAGCCAAATTATGCAAGAAAATATTAGGCAACTGTTAAAAATATTTTGCTCCTATTTCTTGAAGGATATAAGACTTCATTAGCTGGATTGAAACTGGCCATTTTACTGTAAAGTAGAACTAATTTGGAGATTTAAAAAGCTGTCACAGTATGGTCCAGATGGTCTTCTCAGGTCTTACCAGGTTTCTTGTACATCATCAGGAAAGTGAGTTTAATGAACCAATAGTAACCTGAAGCAAGATTGCAATAAATTCAACAAATATACCAGCACCCTTCCAGGTGTGTGAAAGACAAACTCCTCATGTCCTTGTTGAAGAGGGTAATCTTGACTCTTGAGGATCCCCTGCCTTTAACAGACAGGACTTTGTAAAAAGGATTTGAAATCAAATGCCTTAAAAGAATTGAGAGACTTGACCACTATTGTTTCAGTGTAGAGACTAAAGTTCCAGAAAAGAGTCCCGCCTCACATGGAGTGTGAAATACAGACCACACATTGGTGGGGAGATGGATGCTTAGCAGAGACGGGATTTTGTGAATCCAGGCAGGAAAGAGTGAAAGAGAGAGGGAAGAAGAGAGAGATCAACTGTGAGGGAAAAGGGGGGAGGTAGAGGAAGAGAGAGAGGGAAAAAAAAGGAAGAGGAAGAGAGAGGAGGGAAAAAGGAAGGAATGAGAAAAGCCCTCTCTTGGTTTTCAAAGTCTGAGCCATTCCCGTCAGCCAAATCACAGACTACATACAGGAGGCGAGGAAACAGTTCCAGCCTCCAAATCCATTATAGGTCTGAATTTGGTCAATGTGTCCTTGGAGGGAGTATGCCTTGAAACCTAACATGAACAAGCTTAGCTGTTCTCCGAGGTTCTGTGCTCCTTGAGGACTCTGGATGTGGCTAACTGTGCGTTGCAATGACAATACCTTAACACATTCTCTGACACATACGAAACACCCAATAAAAAATTTTCCATTAATACAACTGAACACTCATATTCTCTGTTTTTCCTCTAGGTTCACTGTTTATCCTGAGCTGGAAAAGTTTAGCTTACTTGATAATAAAATCTTAAGTTTGGTCCCGCATAGTAGAAAGACTAGTTATAAATCCATATTCTCTAAAGAGTTTGGGTCTTGGGCCGACGAGCAGATGTCTGCTGATAGACAGAGCTGTCCTTAACTGAGATGAACTTTTTGAAACTCTCATCTTCAGAGAGACAGTTGGGGTCATTCATTGAGCTCACATCCTAACAAGTGAAAACATAAAACATGGTACCAACCATGGATGCTCCATTGAATTGCAATTTTGATGAAGTTTAAAGCAAACATCAGTAGGGCACAGTTTACTTTGGTTCGTTACTCTCTGGAAGCATTTCTAAAATAGATAAATATAAAATTAGAAAGGTTTGGGAAAGAGTTATTGGAATTCTAATAACGTTCTTTACTTTTTTTTTCCTTTGTAAATACTGGTCAATGAATTGGAGCATGTAACAAAAATCTAAGTAGGGGATTAATCTGCACCTGCTGGTCGCTCCAGGTCTCCCCTGGTCTTATCTTCAGGAGTAATTTAAGGGCTTTGGGAATAGATGCTAATGAGGACTTTACAGACTGGAAGGGGAAAGAAGGACTTCTTGATACCTGGTGGCAGGATAAGAATGTCCAGATGGGGCAGATATTGAAAACACTGTAAGGCAGAAAGGAACCAAAAGGCATGAATTAGTGTGCAAGGTCAAGGTGAGTTACATGGCGCCTTATATTCATCTTCTGGTACAGTTACTAGTAAATGACTCCGAAGTCTTCAATGAAATGTTGTCACGTTGAAAAAGCAGATTGCATGTTAGACACTCAACAAGATCTCTGGTTCCAGGGAGTTACTGCCACCTAGGGTTGGGATGAAAATTTCTTGTCCATGAGCTGAGATGCCCATGCTCCATCTTTAGAGCCCCTTGTGGTGGCTGGAGCCAAATAGCAACACCTTGGACAAAGGCACACATAAACACAGCTATAGAGGCAACATCTACTGAGGAAGTCACCAAGTGCCAAGACAGCAGGGAAATGTGAGGTAACTACAAGAACAGGGAGCCACCCTCACCACAGAGAGAAGAGTGAGACATCAGCTCTCCAGGAGCTGTCCTGGGTGTGTACTTAGATGTGAAGGCCAAGGCCATAGTCAGTAGTCTCATGGATTATCTACAATGTTAAAGCAGCATGATAAATGAGTTACGTGTCTATTTATAATGATATTTGTTATGCTTTTTGGCAAATGGTACACTAAGCACTGGGCTAGGTATTAAATACAAAGCAATATGAAAAACAGACAAGGTCTCTACCCTTCTTGAGCTTACAGCCTGAAGTTTATGAGCCCTTCTAAGGGATTCTGTGGGCTTTATCGTTGTAAAGAACACAAAAACTTCTGCAGCTTTAAAACTCACCAAGTTACAAAAAAGGAGAGAAGAAATTACCATACTGTGCCACAGATTTTACACAAGAGAGCCCTCTGAGCCTGTAGAGCAAACTTCATCACCAAGCCAAAGGTTGCTTTACTTTCAAAAGAGAGTAACCAAAATGAGGAGAAAATATAATAGCTACTAAAAAGAAAGCGGTTTAAATAGTCATGTCCTTGTGTAAACTGAAAACAGAAATTCATTAAAATTCTAAATCTAATTGCACTTGAAAAATACTCATAACAACCCAGAGTCGGATAGTCATGACCTAGTATAAGAGAAAACCTGGGTTCCTGCTTCTCTGTCCGTCCATTCATTCATGCGGCACATTTGACTGAGTGCCTACTCCATGTCAGTCACTATTGCAAGCACTGGAGATACAGGACTGAATAAGATGTACAAATCCCTCACTCTCCTGAAGCTTAAATTCTAAAGGAAGACAAAAGAAAAAAAGGTGGAGTAAAAAATTCTCCAATAGTATTAAGTGCAACGAATAAAAAATAAATAAAGCATGGTAGGGATTAGGGGATGGTGAGGAAGTCAGGCAAAGAAGGTCAAGAAAGACAAATGAAGGAAGAGAAGTGGGTGGAGTGAGTGTGGGGTCTTTTATCTAGAAGGGTCCAAGGAGGCCTTGTCTTTGAGTAGACGGCCACGTGTAATGAGGACATGAGCCCCACAGACATCTGTGAGAAAGGAGTCGGCGTGCAGAGACCAGGGAACCCAGGGCAGAGCGAAGAGGGAACAGCAGGAAGCATTGTGAGCAGGGCCTAGGTCCTTGTAGACCATCCTAAGGTATTGTCATTCTTCTCTCTGTTTTTGTTTGTTTTATTTTGTCATGTGTGTTTTAATGCTAAGGAGCATCAAAGGAGGGTTTTCTGCAAGGTTGTGCCTACCGACAAGGAAAACACCCATCATAAAAATTACACTGAAAGTAGTTAACATTCTAACTCTTTACTGAGCTGCATCATAGATGTTCTTGTATTTACTATTCACAGACATATTTCTGTGAAATGTACAGGCCTGTTTATGACACTATAGTTATTTTACCATTTCAAACTACTGAGGTTCAAATAAGGTAAGTAGTGATTTGAAGAGCACTTTTTCCCTAGTTCCTAAAAGAGAGCTTCGTGAAGAGAATTTAAAACTTATTCCCTGAAGGAGCTTCAGGTTACTAAAAATTCAGGATTTCCAGCACTTTCATTCAAGGAGTGAGGTAAGCTCTGATATCCCTAACTTTTTTTAGTGAGAATTGTAATATATGTAATACATGCTGGAGGGTTGGAGGGTTCTGAGCTTAGGTGACAGGGCCAGTTTTCAGTTACCGGGGTTTTTGCCTTTGCACGTTGCCTTAGCAGTCTATCCAGGTCATAGTCTATAAACTCTCTGCACTGCTGGAAGTGATTCCACACACCTCCAGCTTGTTTCCCATCTCATGAAGGTGAGGATCAGTAGAAGGTCATTAGACCTTCCACTGAGAGCACAAGAAGTGGGGGTGGAGACATCTACAGTGACGGAGGGCTAGAACAGGAAAGAGGAGGCCCATTCTGTCCCAACATTCATGACCATGCAACCTCGGAGAGACAGCTGGAGAGTAGTTTCTGTATGTCCCAATTCGCCAGGCTTCCCCCATGGTCCTCTGTCCCAGTGAGGACAGTGCTCATTCTCATGTCTCCACTGGGACAGAGCAACGGGAGTGTAGCAATGGTGAGGCCAACTAAATGTGATGATGATGGTGTCTTAGTCGTTTGGGGCATTTATAGCAAAGTCCCATATGCTGGGTGACTTATAAATAACAGACAATTATTTCTCACGGCTCTGGAGGCTGGAGTTCTAGGATAGAGCTGCAGTATGCTCTATTTCTGGTCACGACCCTCTTCTGGGCTGCAGACCTCTTGCTATATCCCCACTAGCTCTCTGAGCTTTGCTTATAAAAGCACTGACTTCATTCACAAGGGCACTACCCCGTGACTAAATCATCTCTCAATCACCTGACCAATCCACCTCCGTTCAGCACCACATTGGGATTCAGGCTTTAATATATGACTTTAGGGGCACACACACATTCAATCCATGACAAACAGATATGATTGTTAAGTTCTGTCACATGCCATTCACTATATACTTAAGCACTTTATCTCTAATTTTGACAACCATCTCTCCTAAAGTAAAGCCTCTTTTTTGTGTGTGTGTGTGGAGATAGGGTCTCGCTCTGTAGTGGAGGCTGGCCTTGAGCTCACTATGTAGTCCAGACTGGCCTCAAACTCACAGTGATCCTCCTGCCTCAAACTCCTGAGTGCTAAGATTATAGGCATGTGCCACCACACCTGGTTTACTTCTTCTTTGAGATGAGAGGGGACAGAAGTTTAAATAGATTATGGAATTTTCCCACTGGCATGCAAGAAGTGGCAACATTAAGATTTCAGGTCAGGGTTGTCTGATTCCAGAGCTTTTACTTTTGATATTACCATGCTGCCTCCAAATATGTCAAATAATTGGTAAAAGAGGTTTAAGTTTATAGTTGTCACTATAGCTTATTCCCACTAGTATATTTTATATAAAATTCCATGTACATCAGACCTCAGAATGAATTTCAAGTTGGGCATAGTAATGCACACTTGTAATCTCCTCACTGTGGGGGGCTGAAGAAAAGTAAGTTCAGCCTGGGAAACTTAGCAAAACCTTGTCTCTAACTAAGAAAATGTTTTAAAGGGGCTGTGGTTGTAGCTCAGTGCAAAGGCCCTGGGTTCAGTCCCTAATAACCCCCTCCAATTGATTCACTTTGCTAAGGGATCAGCAGCTCTAGAATTTATATATTTCTCAAAATAAGTAGACCTTATTTGATAATTGAAAAGATTTTATCCTTTTAAATCATCAAATAAATAATTTAATTTCATGAATGTCCTAGGACATAAATTTGCTATATTCTACATAAATTTTATTTAAAATAGACTTATAGATAAAGTGAAAAGTGCTATTTGAGAGTTATTTATAGTTATTAGTGCTTTTTTGTTGCAGATTTTCTAACAACTCAGGTCTGATTTGTTTTCACCTTTCTGCCCTTGGTTTATCAGTTCTATGTAATCAGTAGTGTCCTTCTCTCCCTGTCTCTCACAAAACTTCAAGGAAATTAACTCTGGATGACTTGTTACACCGGGGAAGTACAATTGCTTTTGCCCAGAGCAACAAAGCAGAGATGGGCTCACTCACAGGCTCTAGGTTTGGTGTCTTACTGACTCCTTTTTTAGATCAAAGCAGGACTATCATGCTCTAGGTAAAGATTTTGCCTTGGTCTATAGGCTACAACCTGCTAAACTAGTCTTGACATGCCAGTGAGCACTAGATAACAGAACAAAACATGAAATATAAGACTAACCTTAAAGATTTTTTCATTCAACCTCCATGATAAATAAATAGATGTAGACACCCTTGTTAAAGGGTGACCAGGTCATCAGGAGGTGAAACGAGATTAGATCCCAGGGCTTCTTTGCCCTAGGGAAATTGTTTGCCCTCAATATGCAGTGCTTTCCCCATTGAAATTCAAAATCACAGTGTCTTCTGGTAAAATCAGGATTACATGAACATCTATATAAAAATCCTTGTCCTCTGACAGCAGTAGTCTGTGATTTCCCTGGATAGAGCTAATTTCTCTTTCCCCATCTCCCCAGTCCAATGATTCTAATTTCTTTCCTCTAAAATGCCTCAATGCCTGTGAACACTTACCTGCAGGGACTTCAGAATTCAGAACAAACCCTTCCGGAACAGGAAGGAAGGTGGAGGGAACATTGCCTCTTCCTGTGTAGAACTTTTATGGCAGGCTCCCATGTGTGTGATACGTGTGGGGCTGTATTTTATGAAATCTTTATAAGAACACTTCATTTCAGTCCTCCTCTGTCTTTTATGGGGAGCCTGCTCCTATTATTTTTATGTAACTGAGATTTTATTTTTAAATATTAAGTTGTGATTATGAAAAGAGGCTCTTTATTCCCAGAGTTGCACTCATGTATATGTAACTTCTTCTGAGGTATGTGGAAGCGACTCTCACATCATAGCTTCAGCCCTGGGCCCATAATTTGCAGGCATCAAATAGAAGCCTCATATTGCAATGCAAATTATAGTACCCAGGGACCAACAGTATAATCGCCCAGTTACAAAAAAAGGTAGAGAGGAGAAGAAATTTACATAATGGGCCACAGAAGGTACACAAGAGAATGCCGGGAGGACTGTGTGCCAGATTTCACTACCCTTCTAAAGAAATGCTTGCGTTCCTCTGAAAAGGTAGAGAAAGAGGGGGTTGGCCCCACCTTAGATGACCTTGACCTTCAGCTACTTTCACAGCAGTGGTAGATTGGGCTGGATTATTCATATATTCTCATCCAAAGTACGAAATGGCCAAATGGGATTTGGGATAGTTTTAGAAGCTGAACTTCAGTGGATGATTTGGTTCAAATATGAAAACACAGAGAGTGAGAGAGAATGGCATTCTAGGGACAGAAGGAGGAGGGAACAAAGGTGTAGGGTCAGGAAAGCCTGTTCGAAGGGAAGCACAGTCCAACTGGGCTAAAAGCTGGAGTGAGAATGTAACAGAAAGTGCACCCCCAGCCGGTATAGTTCAGTTTGTTAGTTGCCCGGGTAATAGTTCCTGTTCCAGATCCAGTTGCTCCTGTGTCTTAGAAATGCCCCATCACTGTGAGGCAAAGCTGGTCACAATGATGCACATTGTATAAACCAATTCCCAATTGACAAGCCATTCTGCCTGTGTACCTCCTGCTTGCTTATCCAGTATAAGCGCTAGACCACCAGAGATCAGGGCCTGATATTTTGGGAATGATCCCAATCAGTGCCTATCCACGTAAAGAAATCTGCCTCCAAATCCTGGGTATTGTTTTGTTGTTTCTGCTTGCTGTTGCAAGATGTGTTAGGCATAGAGTCACTTCTACTTTTGTCCCCATATAGTTCAGTGGATCCTAGAGCCTTGGCCCTTGGACCCTAGTGAATCAATCCATCTGAGCAGAAAGCTTCCTCAAATATAGTAACTCCCAACCCTGGAGCAGGATTCCAGAGGGTCCACTCTGCATGGGAATGAAAAGACATCTGTAAATCTTAAATTTTGATTCCTAAGATCTTCCCCAATTAGCAACCAATCATGATTTTTCCTAGCATGACGCATCATTAAATCCTGACCACAGGAAGTTTTCTATCCCAATCATTTGGAAATGGACAAGAAATAATGAAATATTTGTTACATGGAGTTCTTTCAAATCATTTTTTCAGTCATTCAAACAAACAACATGGAGACAGAAAGATAGATAATACAAAGACCCTTCACTGAAGTGCTCTGGGACCAGTAGAGATGACAAGCAGATAGACAGTTTTAATAAAAGTCAGTAAAAGAAATGAGAAAGACAAGTGAAATCCCCAAATCCAGAGGAAGGACTGGTCTTGCCTGGATGATCCTAGGTGCAGAGGCCCTGACATTTCTCATGGTGGGAAAGTCCAAGTGAGCTAATGTGGGCACAGTAAGAAAGGGAAACGGGCAAGAGGGAATGGGCAGTTGAGGCTACAGAGACAGCAGCAAACTTGCAGAGGCAAGAAAGGAAAAGATGGAAGTGAGTGTCTTTGCTGGCTGCTGGAGTAGCCCAAACACACAGAAACTCATTTACCTTGTGACTCAGGTCAGAAGTCCCATCTCAGGGTCACTGGGCTAAGTCAAGCTCTTAGCAGGCCAGGTTCCTCTGGAGGCTCTGCAGAGAGGTCTCTTCTCTGCCTCTTCAGCTTCTAGCATCAGCCTGGATTCCTTGGTTCAGGGCCCAGGCCTTCATCATCAAAGCAGAAGACCCTCTCCCTCTGCTCTGTCAGCACTTTGTCTTTCCCCTAAGACTTCACTTCCCTCTCCCGCCTGTCCTTCAGCTGCTCAACTTTCTCTTATAAGGACCACCGCAATGACTCCAGGCCCACTCACCTCCTTCTAAGATGACTTCCCTATCTCGAAGCCCTTAAGTTAATCACATCTACTTAGAATAAGATAATAGTCCCAGGTTCCAGGGATTCGGACAAGAACATATCCTGGAAACTATCACAGAGGGAGTGAAATAAAATGAGTTTTATGAAGCTCAAAGGGAAAAGCAAAAGAAAAAAAAGAGCAAAAAGTAAGGCCCAGTACGGAGCTTGGATGTAACTCTGTAGTCAGGGAACAATGGAAGGGTTGTAAGCCAGGGAAAGCACAGAGTAGCAAGTGGATTGAGGACAAAGACTGGAAACACACGAATCACTTAGGAGGCTTCTGAAGGATTTAGTGAAAAACACTACACCTAAATAAATATAAGATTTCCCTGTGCCCCATATAAGCCCTCATAAAATACAGAGTTGCCTTAACTCTAGGTTTGAACTCTGTATTTCAATTCTTGCAAAAATTTTTAGGGTTGTTCTCTCAATTACTTTAGTTGGAATAACACATTGGTATTTGATAATATAATCAGTCTCTAAATGGCACACTTTTGAGGTGGTCCTATTGGTTATTAGATGGGTACATGTTACACCAGAACTGTCTGTGACCAACTACGCATATGGTCACACTATGTCTGGAGAGAGCACATTCACTTGAAATGTCTTGAGCCAATTTTACTTTGGGCATTAGAAATGCACCCTGGCTGATTCTAGCAGAAGGAGAAGAAGGAGGAGGAGCGGGAAGGGAAGGAGGAGGAGTGGGAGGAGGAGGAGGAAGAGGAGGAAGGAAAGAAGGAGGAGGAGAAGGAAAGAAGAAGATGGACAAGAGCAAAAAGAACATGAGCAAGAGGCAAGGAAGAAGGAGGAAAAAGAGGAGAAGACAAAGGCAAAGTCAGTTAATACAGCTGTTATATTTCTTGGGCTTCTGACCTCATACTCACAAGTACTGGACAGTGTTTGGATCTCAGACTCAGAAGTATTGGATAGCTTCTGATCTCACACTCACAAGTATTTGGAAGGCTCCTTTTTTTGTTTTTTTAAATTTTAAAGAGAATAATAGAAAAACAGCAATAGCAAAATACCAAGAATATAGGCAAAAGCAAAACAAAACAAAAACAATAAAAATGATACAGGGTTTCAGAACAAAATGATAAGAATTAGCAGTAGCTGTTATATTCCATATCGTTATCTTCAAGGAAGTTGCTCAGATTACCAGATGTAAAAATGCAAGATTGATCAAACCATTAAAGAGAATAAAAAATTTTACAAAAACGTCAGAAACGATGCAGAGTTTCACTAAACAAGATGGTAGGAATTCACCAATGGTTGGGAAGACTACTTTAAAATGAGGATATTAAGTGATTACATAGTGACAATAGTAATTTACAGCTAAAAAACAGCTACTCTAAGGCTTCTTGTGTCATTAGAAACATTTCTAGAAACAGAATCACATCTGGAGTAGAAAACTGCTGTCTTAAGCACAAGAAAATTGACCATGATTTGCTCTAGAAAATTGTATTAACCCTACAGGAAGTTTCAGGGATGACCAAGCCCCAGGGATGTCAAAATTACATGTGAAATATTAGTGAGGATATTGACTTCTACATTAATATCTTACATATTATGTGTATCTTAAATAAGCAGCAGTTGCTAAATTAATAATTTAAATATAGATTTGATGATTGATTAAATTGAACCCTCTCAAAAAATAGTTAAGTTCTGAAAAGAGAATCTTCTAATTGAAAAAAACCAAAGGGCTCTGCTTTGAATGCTGGGCTCCCTTCTATTCTGGCATACGTATTGAAAGTAAACTACAGGCCTTGGTAGGGACGTAGGATGTGGGGTGCGGAAGGGTAAGTTGGGTGGGTGGGTGGTGGTATTACCAACTGAGCTATGGATAGAAAAGACATAGTTTTACATGAGGTATGATGGGCCCAGGGTTATTAAGAGTTCCTTGTCATCCATGCTGAGCTTGAGATACCTGTGAAGAGACAGAGAGTTTTGGACCCAAAAGTATTTAAGAAAATAGGTAAAGTTGTTTACTCAGAGCCACAGGCAGCAGAAGACTGGACTACGGGAAAAGAAGTCTCGGACCAGGAGTCTGATACAGGAGGTGAGATGCCTACGGGCTTTTATGTTTGGAGCTGCTGACTGAGGTATCAAGAATGTATGACCCAGGGGTACCAAATGGCCTCGGCACTCTGATTAGGGTCAAAATCTGGTACAGCTCACAAAGGGCACCAGGTAAGCTCTGTGGTCTGCAGGCTGAGGTAGGGTGAGACCAGATAGGGTCAGCGGTCTACTTAGGCACTAGGTTTCTTGGCTTTAAAACCTGAGTCTCTTGGTGTTCATGCACGTGCGCACACACACACACACACACACACACAGAGAGCAACCTTAATTATTGTTCTGAATTGAATGTCCACACCCGCATTCATGTCCTGAAGCTCAAACTCCCAATATGATCACTTAGGACGTGAGCCTTGGGGATGACTTTAGGTTTGAATGAAGTCATGAGGGTGGAGCCTTCATGATGACATCCATGTACTCAAGAAAAAAGGAAGAAACCCCAGAGCCTTCTCTCTCCACCCTGCAAGGACCAAGCAGGGAGCCAAAGACAGCCACCTACAAGGCAGGAACCAAATCTGACCTTGATCCTGCACCTCCGGCCCCCAGAACTGACAGCAGTGGCTTCTGTTGCTCACCCCCTCTGCTCATGGTGTTTTGTTACAGCAGGTTGAGCTAAGATAACCATGCTTCTGGGAAGCTCTGGCCACGGAGATTTGCAGGCTGCCTTTTCCGTGCGTTGAGGCATCTCCACTGAAGAATGGGGCAGGGGCTGGTATCACTAGAAGTAAATGCTGGCCCATGGCCCACACCACATCCCTTCACTTCTCCGTGTGCCCCTCTACTCTTTCCTGCCACCACATGGAAGGAGAAGCCCACTTTGTGCCCTCCCTAGTTTGGTTAGTGGGAACCATATGGGCCCCATGACCCGCTCGCGGGACTTGCTTTCCCTGGCATGCTCTACGAGGTCACTGGCCCTCCAGACAGACACGAGCATCTTCCCTGTCCACAAACATCTGTTCTCTTGGGCCTCCAAGTGAGAGGGTGGGCGCCTGGTGGCTTCCTGGCTCGGAAACTGCCCATTAGGAGCAGTGGATCATCTTGCCTTCCATTAAGTATGTGATTACAGCCAGATGCTGTGGTGATGGGCACACAACTCCCTGTAATAACCGTAATTATGAGCCTTGTGTCTCTTCAGCTCAACATACTCTGAAGTCAGAAGAAATTTGGAAGAATTGCTTATTAGAGGCCGCAATCAAATGGAGCAGGAGAACTTTTTTGAGAAGGGGGAAATTCCTGCCTGACATCTTGGCTCCTGTGCAGCCTGCACCGACATCCTGTGGTGTGGATCTGGAGTCCGGAAGGGGCACAACTCCGACTTCACACCCCAGTCCTGTTTCTCTTCTTCCTCACTCTTTGCTCCACCCACCCCCATCTCTTCTGGTTCTTTCTCGGCTGCTCCTCTGCCTGGGAGAGAAAAACAAGCACCTGCTTGCCCACTAGCACACGTGCCCCCTGCTGTGGGGCTTGCTGAGAGGGGCGCCTCCCTGCCCACTGGGGTGAAGTGCTTGGAATCCCCAGGGCGCGGGGGTCGTAGGAAGCTAAAATTGGTTGTTTGCCTGGATGACTAAGAGCCACCTGGGCCTGCCAGGCTTGTGGGTCCATCTATTTGTGGATACAGAGCTGTTTAGATCGTATCTGTGCACTGCTATGTCTTTTTTTATAGGAGCACATTTAAAAGAATTGGAAACCCAGTCTGAAAAAATATCGGGTGTGATCGAGAAACATGGTGAATGTTAAAAATATTTTAACTGCAGTAAAAGACACACTGCCATTAATTCTACTCAAAATACTCTCCCTGCCTTAGAGCACACTTATCTCATTGTTTTTGCCATTTTCTGAAGCAGTCCTGGGAATACACTCTTGTGAGCATCTCTAGCTGTGCTGGTGTGGGTGCCTCTATGTCCTGGAGTGGCCCAAAATGTTTACCTTTCTTTTTTACTTTGGGGAACAGCCAGAAGTCACACCACACTCAAATCTGGTAAATAAGGTAGAGAAAGACACATTGTAATGGTTTCCATTGGACATCACTTGGCAACAGTATGCTGTATAGCTTTTATCACTCACCACAAAGACCTTCATGAAAGAGCACTTCCAGAACTCCTTCAGAAAGTGGCAGGAATGGTGGGATAAGTGTGTTTGAAGTTAGAAGGCCTATTTCAAGGAGGTTTAATGGCAATATGCCTTCTAATTTTCTTAAATTTAAACATTCACTCTATATTTTGATCACCTCTTGTATATTATACTAGTTTTCTAGGCATAAGGCACAAGATTCCCTACACTGGGTAGTAAACCAATAGAAATTTATTGATTCACAGTGCTGGATGGAGATCAGAAGTCCAAGAGCAAGGTGTCAGCAGTTAGTTTCTTCTGAGAGCTCCCTTCTGTGAAGGGAGGCTCTGCTGCAGGCCTTCCTCCAGGCTTGAGGATGACCACCTTTTCACTATGTCTCTGCACATCGTCTACCTTCTGTGCACGTCTGTCATTTCACATGATGTTCATTTTCTAAAGACACCAGTCATATTGGATTAGGGGCCCACCATATGGCAATATGACCTCATCTTATCTAATTTCACCAAAGCAACAAAAGCACTTCCAAATAAGATTATATTCTTAGGGGTTAGAGCTTCAACCCAAACTGAATTTGGATGGCACACAATTTAACCCCCAGAACAGGTCTCATAAGCCTGGCATGTGTCAGGCACTATGTCGAATTCTGGGGATGCACTCTTGCCCAGGACAATGCCCACCCTCCCAGAGGCCATTTGGGGGTGGGTACAGAGAGCAAAGAGAAGTGGAGTCAAGGTTAACCTGGACAACTTAGTGAGACTCCAAATACAAAGTAAAAAAGGAATAGGGATGAATCTTCATATTAGAACAGCCCGGGGTTTGATCCTTAGTATTGCTTAATTAATCAATTAAACAATTAAAAAGTGACCAGTGCTGCAATAGGCCCCTGGAAAGGACAATGGAAGAACACCAGGTGAAGAAAGAGCCCTACTGAGTGCCCAGGGGAGGCTACCCCGAAAGTGAGGCAGAGTTTGGAGTTTGGAGATGATAGGCATTTGCCAGGGAACAGGTTGTGTGGAGCAGGTAAGTGCAGCAGCATCAAAAAGCACAAGGCCAGCATAGAGAGGGGGCACAGTTAGACTGAGAGGCATCTAGAACCCCAGCCACCCTTCGCAGGCTTGTGTCACCCTCTATCCCATTGAGCAGAGTGTCAACCCGAAAGCCTTTACGCCTTATCCCATAGCAGCTGAATAACAGCTATTAGTTTTGGACTCTAGGCATTTTTATGAGATCTTAGTTCCAGGGCTTGAGGTTTGGCGAAAAGAGCACATTATTCACACACAAAACAACTGCATTAAAATAGCATTAAGCATCTGGCTTGGAGTGACGAAACCTAGGAAATTCAGAATGATGGTGAAAATTCTGTCCTGAGTTCACCCCCAATATCAGGCCTGGTGCTGGTCCTCCTGCTCAGACCGGGAGTGTGCACAAAAGTTCCAAAGTAGGTAGGAAGAGCCATGTGGAGAAATATAGGGCAAGATGACAAGAAAGGAGGAGGAGCAAGAGGACTCGGGAAAGAGCCATCACAGAGAGGGCCCTGGCCCCTGGCCCAGAGATGCCACTCAAGGCCCAAACCAGTGGCCCAAATGTGATAGTGTTTCAGGCCCAAAGCCCCACCCCCATCCTGGGGCCACCTTTGTCTGAGAAACCCTATCCTCTGTTAATCAGCCCAAGTAATAGAAAAAGCAACTGTGCTCATTTCTAAAGTGTTCAAAAAGATTCCGAAACCTGTGTTGTCTTGGAAGCAAATTGTAGGCCCATTGCATTTACTCTTCTCCTAAATGAAAAATCTGTAAAAGAGTTCTTTGCTACTAGGTCAACAGCTGAGTTGGTGATAAAGTATAGGAAGACTTGGAATTTAGAAAATGACCCTGACAATCCCTTTTCCAGTGCTATAAAATGTTAATACTTCTGAGAAATCTGGCTGAAATACATTGAAGGACAGAAGAGTTGGAATCTGAAAGTGATTCATGTGCTCCCTCTGACCTGTCACTTAGCAAAGTAGGGACAACCTTGACAGTGTCACGCTGCTATTTGGATGTCATAACCTTGACTCCGTGACCGCCCCCCCCCCCCCCCCGCTAGAGGCCACCAGGGACACACTCCCCCACCCTCTTTTTTGAAGAAAGACACACAGGAGAGATCATTCATATAAAATGACTGCTCAGAGTGGGGGAGGGAGAGGTGGTATAAACGTGGGCAAGAACAAGCTCAGAGTTACCCAGGACATGGTGACACCAGCAGAACACAGCATCTCCAAGCCAGAGACAGGCTGCATTGGCAGATTTCTTGTAGAGCTCCAGATAATTCTGCTCTGACTGGAATCTTTATTTAACAGCCTTGAGGAGCACATTAACTGTGACTTAACTCCAAGTTTGAATGAAAAGCATAAGTACTTGACATGTTTCTTGGCAACATATTTTGATAAAAAGATGTGTTTGTCTTTAGTTTTGTAGTAGGATTCTTTAGTGGGAAATCTCGAGTTAAAACGTCCTCTTTGGAGGTTAAATTTTGAGCCTTCTTTCACACCCTTCTCTTTGTACACACCCACATGCACCCATGTGTGTGTGCACCAGCTTGCACATGCATGCACACACACACAAACACACACACACACACATGCACATGCTTATATGCAGAATCACTGACCTGAGTGAAGGCTCACTCGGCCTGGACAGGCACTGCTCCTGCAGCAGTGAGCTCACTGTCCTGTGGGACAAACACAGCAGACTTCAGCCAACTTAGCTCCCCATTTCTACAAAGATGTTTCTCCTTGATCATGCTCTTTGGTTTCTTTCCTTGCTAGTTTTCTTTGTGAGCCTTGGAAACCCAGCAAGGAGAAAATGACAGAAGAAATGCCTGAGTGTCTGACACGCGGGTGGTGGGAGATGAAGATGAGCTATAGGGTTTTGCTGGCCTCTGCTCATTCTCCTCTACTTCTTGTAGCTCGGCATCCCACAGGTGTGCGCATGACAGACTATATCCTTGTTTCACCATGCCATCACACCCCACACCAAGTCTGGGTGGTTGTGCATCCCTGACCTGCAGGACACCAGGTGGAGGGTGGGGGAGAAGCCCACCATGGAGGTCCCTGGGTGTTTTCTCCTGGCATGAGTTGGGTGAGCAGCTGCCTCATGATGAGGCTCTGCTGGAAATTACTAAGTGCATATAAACGTTTGGGTTCCATGGAAACAGCATGAATGCCGGCTGGTCTTGGAGCCTGGGATCAGGCACTGAGCATCCCACTTGGCACGGCCCCACAGCTGACTTCCTGTGCTGTCAGCTGATTCCTCCACACCCCCGGTTTTGCCTTTGGAAACACCGGCCACAGTCCATGGGGATCTGTAAACTCTCTTTTTGCTCAGGGCTGTTTAGCTTTGTTCTTGCCGAGGAGGGAGGAAGGATGAGATGATTAACCCTAGTATTCTATGATTCTGCTCCTGTTTTGAAAGACTCCACATGGTCATTCTGGGGCAGGAGTTTGGCAGAAAGGACAAGACAGCTCTTCTTGGGGTTCCCAGTAGTGAATGACTTCATGAAGGACCATGGAACTGCCCATTCTCATGACTGGAGAGGACAGGACCAATCTAAACAGACATTCTCACTAGGTATCTTAAACTTCAGACAGCAAACATGATGTCACTTTTATCAGGGAACACACTATCTTCCTGAAGATGTCAGCAAGCATATTTCATAGACTACACAGGTGAATTCTTACATCAGTTACTAGGGTAAGAAAATTTTTAAAAAGGAAAATTTTTAAAAAGGAAAAAAATCCAAAAAGTTTCATTTGCAAATATCTGAAAGTCTGATTAAGAAATATTGTTGCCTGTTGTCTTCTACCTATCAACACACCAAGAGGAAAAGTAGTTTTTCTAGGAAAGGAAGTCAGATTATGAGCATCCTTGAATTGGGATGCTGGCTGCTGGAGGGAAGGGTGGGAGAGACGGGAGAGCTTTCTGTGAAGGGCTTTCTCAGGGCCACCACAGAGGACACAAATAGGGCCAAGCCAAGTGGCAGAGCAAGTAACAGTGGGACACAGATGGAAGCAAGCCATTGGCTGTGGAAAATTATATAGAGAAATGGAAATTTGCTTTCTAGTTGCTCCAAACTCCAGTACAAGAATCCGCACAGGAAGCACAGATTTATGACTCGGTAGTGACAGTTATTCAGTAGGACTTCTTATGTAGTTTAAGGTTTGTTGTCATTTTTCTGACCCTCAGGACAAATCTGGCTTTGCAGCCAATACATACGTGACCTCCCAATCACAAATGTGGACCCAGTTACAGCTATGTGCAGACCCTCTTCTAAAGGAGCTGGCTTGGAACCTTGAGCAGTACTGACCATATCCCTACTGCCCTACTGGACTTCTGCTTGGGAGATGGACAAATAGCAAGTCAGTCAATAAACATAAGTTCTAAGAGGGATAAGTGTTTCAAGAAAAATTAAAAACTGGAGAGATAAAGTGATGGAGAAGGAAGAAGTAACATTCAGTGGAGGACTTAAGAAAGAGGTCTCCAAGGTGTGATATATGAGCAGAGACCAAAAGGAAAAGAAGCAGCCAACCTTGCAAAGTGAGACATGCATGACCAAGAAAGGGAACAGAAAGTGTAAACGCCCTAAGGAAATGAGAGCAGCCTGTTCTAGGAACAGAAAGAATCCAGTGCAGCTAGGAAGAGAGTGGCCAGGAGGACAGGATAGGAGGGTGGAGGTGTAAGCAGGGGCGAGGGTATATGGGATCTTGCAACTCCCAGCAAGGAGCTGGACTTTACTGTTCTGTGTAACAGGAAAGCAAGGCAGGAATGTAGTCTGAGTAGGCTTATCACTGAACAAGGAAATTAGACTGTAGTAACTATCCCAGAAGATCTTGGCACTGGCAGTATTATTGAGTGGGTGAAAATTGACTAAAACCAAAGATATACCTGGGACCCCTGTAAGAGATTTTGGACCTCAATAGAAATTCTAATGCCTTTCACATGTATATCGTTCAAGATATACATACTGTACCCTGAGTATCCAAATAATGTACTTACATTCTCTTTCCTAAGCATATGTTTAGTCACGAATGATGCCAAATTTAAAATACAGTTTCTACACATTGCATGCAGGGCTTTCCATGGCCCTTCTAACACATCATGTCTAATGATCAACCTGCAAACACAGTGGGAAAAAGACGAATGGAAAGTCTCAACTCTTATTTCAAACTGGCCACACTTCAGAGCCCCTCCCTGTCCAGAGTGCTCAGAAAAAAAATGCCAACCTGCCAGGTCCCATTTCTGTAAAAGACTAGTCATGGGTAGCAAGTCAGCACTTCACGGCCAAGATTTTGTCTCCAGACTGTACCTCACTCATTGCTGACAATATGTTGAATGTGAAATGTCTTCCCACCCCACCCTCCTTCCTTTTAAAATTTATGAATTTTGCAGTTTTGTTGAAAACAAAAACTGCTGGAGAATTCCAAATGAGAATCCCTTCCCACAATTGCATGCATGTGGCAAAGTCTAAAGAGGCAGAAAACTGTTAAGTGTAGATTGTGTTGAAACATTCAGAAGAGAGTTAACCTTTTTAGGGTGTGAAAGAGAATCTAGGTACCCATAGCAAATGTCAACCAGAGCCTGCGTGTCCAGGAGCAAAGTATAATAATTCCTCATCATCAATTTGGATGGAATGTGAGCCTCAGCAGAGAATCGCCCCACTTCCCATTGTCTAATGGACGGTCACCAGGCAGGAAAGGTGGTGTTCATCCATTGTCCCGCCTGCCCTCTCCCTTCAAGTCAGGATTGAGGACCAAGGCCCACATGATTTGTTCTGTTGATTTTGTCCTGTTGTTTGATCTTGGGATCACACTAGATCTGGTGTTCACCATTTGGCTGTTCAGAATGAGTCCTGCATTTTAAAGAACTGTAAAGGGAAACATACACCTCAAAATGTTAAGCTAGAATAATCTTATTTTCTGTTTTAAATATTTCAATTCACCATTAATAAAAACACAAATATAGGTTAAATGGGTAACTTTTTGAGGTCACAACAGAACTGAAACAGGAAGTCACATAGCCTTCTACCAAATTCACCCAACCCAAAGCCACCTAAGTAGATCTTCCATACAACCCCTGGCATCTAAGATAGCCACCATTCAAATGATCAGTTGCTTGGCATTAAAGCAGTATAGGGGATTCTCCCTTACTATGAAGCCTGTATAGCATCAGCTTCAAATGTAAAATACAGTAATATTGTCATCATATTTTTATTCATCCTCTTTCTCCAAATTATACTGATTCTTGATCTGTCTTAAACTATACTATCTAAAACACTCCACAAAACTCCACAAAGTGGAGCAAGAAGAAAAGACATATACAATACAAAAATATCTTTCTTGTACTCGACATGAAAGATTGTGGTAAGGTCCCTCAGGCATTGGCTAATACCTCTAATTTATGTTTAATAATTTTAACAAGCTTGTCTGAAGAGGATTCATGGTCCCAGAAGACTGGGAATGTCAAGGAAATAGAGAGGGGAGAAGTTTCTGTGGGCCACAAGCTATAGGCCAAACCTGCAGAGTCCCAGTAAGACATAACAGCCAGCGAGGAGACAATAACCACAGCACAAAAGGCAGACCCAACATGCAGAAGAAGGGCATTCAAGCCACTCACAAACCCTTGCTGCCCTGGAACAAACCCTGTGGACAGCTCGGGTGACACTGAAGTTTTTAAAGTGATCCCTGCTTTAAACATCCAGAAATAGTGTTCTGTTTTGTTCATTATGCTTTGAAGAAACAGAAGGGTGATACATCTCAGCAAGAGTAATAAGGATATTAATTACATGCAATAATTGTTATGATCGTGTAGTCTCAAGCACGTAAACACTCAAATGAACAGGCCGAACCCACACCTACATAAGATCCCCAGGAGCCCCATATGGAGAAGGTGTTCCACAACCCTCATTTCTCTCCCATTCAGCTCCTCTGTATATCAGTCCCCATAGCGTGAAAGTGTTGGCTGCCCGGCTTTATGCCAAAAATATATGAATAGTTTGGCAAAATGTCTTAGCTTCAAATTCACCTCAGGACAGATTCTAAACAAGGACTGAACATTTTTGAGGAGTTTCTCACTACAACCCGGACTCAGAGTCTCCAACACTCAGAGAAACCTAAAAGAGCAGGTGAATTATTTTGTTTTCCACCTAAACTGGTCGTCCCTATACACAGCACTGTCCACTTCCTCCCCCTGAAGAGTGGTTTGCTTGGCACTGGGATTCTCTTTTTATTTTACAGTGTCCCAGACCATGCTTGTTAGATTAAGCAATTGATGTGAATGCTTTTGTCATTGTGTACATTACTTTTTCACTCTCTCTCCCTCTCCTCTGTATACATGTGTATATTTTTATGGTTTCCCTCATAAAAATTAACTTGGATCAAAATAAAAGTATGCATAATCAGTATGTGCTAACAGAAAATAAAAGAAAAATATTTTAAAAAGTAAACTGGAAACTGTACTAGTCTATTTGTGATTCTATAACAAAATACTTGAAACCAGGTATTTTACTTTAAAAATAGAAGCTTAGCTAGCTCATAGTTCTAGAAGATGAGAAGTCCATGTGTCACCAATTGGTTGAGGGTTCTTTTGCTCAATTGGGATAGAAATCATGAATTGGCAAAGAGCAACCACCTTGATGTTAGCAGCTCCAGGCTTGGATGCCAGTGGCTCTCAGCCCTGAGTGTCACAGTGTGGAGTATTAAGTGCCAGTGTCTCTCAGGTCTCACCGTTATGATAGCTCCTAGAGTTACAGCTCTTGGCAGCTCCTTGCCCACCCTGCCAGCTTCTTGGGAGCGGAGGTTCATCACATTGTTGGCAGTGTTCTGGAGCTCTTTCTGGAGCTCTTGTCGGGCCTCCACCAGTTGACACCAGTCTCTGGTTTCTACCTGTATCTTCTGTCTCCCCACCTGTCTGGAGCTCTTCAGGGCCAAGGGTGTTACCAGCTCTTTTTAGTACAGTGCACTCTGCCCACTCTACCCTAGATAAGAACTGTTAGTAGCAACAAATTTCCTGAGCAAGGCTTGATTGGGAGCTGTGCTGCAGTACAGGGGATTAGTGCACAGGCAGGAGTCCTTTGGGACTGGGGTGAGGAGTGTAAGGAAACTTTACATATGTGGAGGAGAAGCAGCCCCTGCATATTCAATTTCATGCATTTTGTGGACCTATTTGGGGACTTTCAGAGTAGTGAGGGGGACGGGTCATCTGGAAGTTACAAGGCAGAGTCATCCAGAGTGGCTGCAAGGTGGAATCATCTGGAATAAATCTGCATTGTAAGTCTGCTATGGCCAATTCATATATCTCCCAGATTGACTGTGGGACATGTTCACACCCTCAGCTGTCATAGCAACAACTCTAACAAACTTCAGGAAGTGGGTACTTGACTGACAGCTCCTACCAATCCCCCAAAATGATGGGACTAACATCGTGACTGCTCCACCTTTGAGGAGTCTTCAGGAGGGGCGGCCACAATACTCATTGAGGTTTAGAGATTTGAGGGATATCAGCAAAGGACCCTGGTCTCTCCCTGATCTTTGCCTTGTCAGGCACAGTTTTCTGGCTACTCCTTACAAAGACTGATGTAGCCCTGGAATGGTCCAGATGAGAGACAGGCAACATAGCTGTCAGCCCACTTGGGATTCTTGACGGCATGGCTACAGGATGGCTGCCCAAGTATCACAGAGGTAGCAAGAAGATGTCAAAGATAGACACCCTGGGGCATCCTTGGGGATGAATGAGGAA
The DNA here is from genome assembly GCF_000276665.1 of Chinchilla lanigera. NCBI lineage: Eukaryota > Metazoa > Chordata > Mammalia > Rodentia > Chinchillidae > Chinchilla > Chinchilla lanigera. The sequence goes on along the minus strand of NW_004955436.1, from coordinate 17,006,218 downwards.
GCACAAGGGGTGTCTGTCAGATCAAGCCTCCTTCTGGCTTTCAGAAAGAAAAGAAAAGGGTTAGACCTCATTTTTTTTTTCTATCATACAAGAGCATAGTGCTGGCATTTCCTCTGCACCTAATGAGGACCTTCTTAGCACATCGTATCATGTGAGAGGGTGAGACACAGGAAGCACACTAGATCAGGTCTCTCTTTCTCTTCATGTAAAGCTACTAATGCCATCATGAGGGGACATACCTGCATGGCCTCATCTAATCCTAACTATCTGAAGAAGCTTCACATCCAAATACCATCAACATATGAATATGTGGACAAGTTTGCAACAAAGAATTTGAGGGTGGGAACATATTCAAACCACAGAAGAAACCAAAGAATATTATTTTAAAAAGAGAAAAGATTTTCTCCTGAGGAAAAGTTGTTCACTCCATAACAAAGTTACAAAATAAGCAGAAAAAGTGGATGTATATAATCCTGGGCACACTCAGGTGTTCTTTGGAAGCTATTTACAAATAGAGCTTGTTTTTAAAAATCTCATTACTGGAACAAAATGCCTGACACTCTCAATTTAAAGGAGAACAGCCAGGAGTGGTGGCACATGCCCATAATCCCAGCACTCAGGAGGCTGAGGCAAGAGGATCATTTCAAGTTTGAGGCCAGCCTGGACTACAAAGTGAGTTCAAGCCCAGCCTGAACTGCATACTGAGACCCTGTCTCAAAAAGAAAAAGAAAAAAAAAGACAGAAGAGAATTGTTTGGCTCACAGTTCCACTAGGTACAGTCTGTGATCGGCAGGCTCCAATGTAGAAACAGCATGGTGGAAGGACTTGACAAAGGAAAGTTGTTTACTCCATGACAGCCAAGAACCAGAGAGAGAAGGGAGGAGCTGGGACAAGTATGCATCCTTCCAGGTCATGCTCTCAATGAACTACTTTTTCAATCAAGCCCCACTTCTGAACGCATGAGACTTCTGGGTAACATTTTAGATCTAAACCATAACATTCTGCCCCTGGCCCCCAGAAGGCTCAGGTCCATCTCATTATGCAAAATGTGTTTAGTCTATCACTGAGAATCACCAAAATCTTACCCGTTCCAGCATTCTGAAAAGTTAAAGTCCAAAGTCTCCTCTGAGACTCAAACAAACTCTTAGCTATGAGCCACTGGGAAAATCAACGGAAGGTTAACTACTTCTAATATACAATGTCACAAAATAAACATTCCTTTTTCAAGAGGAGGGTCTGGAGCAGTGATGGTGACTCTTTTAGAACTTTCAGTGGAACAAACAGCCCACTGCAGCATGTGCTGGGCATGACCCTAACTTTGAAATTTTCATTTCTGGTCAAGATGTAAATTATTTAAATCGTTTAGGCCTGCTTTTTGCCCCAGATTTTCAATGTGGGTCTGACTAAAAGCAGCCAGTTGTACTCATACCATAGCCTGAACATTAGCCTGCCTCAAAATTTCCTCTACCAGATTAACTAGTCCTCCACATTTAAAGCTGCCTGGCACAAAGTCACAGAACATGAATAAAACACAGACAAAGTATTTATTAGAATAAAATATTCATGGTCTTTGGTGCAGTTTCCAATAAAGTCCCTGTTCCTAACTGAAAACTCATGAGCTCAGCCTTTACTGTCTTCATTCTTATCAATATTCTTGTCTTCTGTGCTCTGATCAGAATCACTCAAGCTCTGCTTACAGTGTTCTAGGGATTCTCTAACCTGCATCTCCAAGCTTTCCTACAGATCAATTCCAAAAGCTTCTGAATCACATGATCAGGTACAGTCTCATCAGTGACCCTACTTCTTTTGTACCAGTTTTCTGTATTAGTCACTTTCCCCTCACTGGGACAAAATAACCCTTACTCACAATTTAGAGGAGAAGAGGTTTATTTGGGTTATGGTTTCAGTGGGTTTTGTCCATGTTTGGCTAGTTCTAAGGCAGAAATGGCACAATGGAAGGTCATAGCGGAGGAAAGCATCTCACTCCAATGGCAGTCAAGAAGCAGAAAGAGAAGAGAGAAGCTGGGCATAAGAATATACCTTCAAGGCCACATCTCTAGGATCTGCCTCTTCCAATCAGGCCCCACCTCCAATTACATGAGACTTTGGGGGGGATACTTCAGATCTAAATCATAACAGTGACATTGTTCAAACCTATAGTGTAGTTAACAAATCTGAGTCTGTAGGGGACGCCTCTTCATACAATAAGAAGAACTGATGTCCCAACATTCTGTCTTATACAAGGGTCATAACAGAGGCACTAACCCGGTCTGTTCTGATATCAAGAATATATCCTTAAAAAAAAAAAAATAGTTGATGCACTGTGTGTCATTGTCTTCAAAGTAGTTACCCAGAGGCGCAAAACATCTTCTTACAAAGAAGAAACAAATGGCACAAAACATTCATTTACCTTACTTTGTTGAAAGGAAAGATTTGTGTTGTTATCTATTTGTTTCTTGTTTATAAGAATCCTTTTGGTTTATGTCTTACACTTTGAGTGTCTACTTTGAAGATAACTATACACAGTATGATAACTATTGTTATTCATTTATTTCATTATGAAATTTTGATTTATTTTTCATACAATAAAAGAAAGGAGAGGAAGAAGGGAGGGGGAGGGAAGAAGATTAAAAAGAAGTGTGTTAAGTATATGTTAAGTCTATATTCAACTCTTTTTTTCTTTGGTACCAGGAATCTACAGATCTCATAAACTTGTTCTTGCCAGGCAGGTGCTGTGCTGCCTATTTTCTAAAGTGAATATAAACATAAACTGCAAATGTGTACTAATAAAACAAAGTGCAAAACTTTCTTAGAAGAATACATCCTTAGGCAAGAAAGATGATTCAGAACTTTCCTACAAGAAAAACCAGCAGCCCAAGGTGGTAAACTACAAGATATTAGAATAAAGTAGAACATTGTAAATGGAACCAATTATTCGGGATTCACATTCAACTCTTTACACAGTTGGACAAACAGAAACTGACCTTTTTCTTATTAGAATGAACAACCCAGTGAAATAAAAATTAAAACAAGCAAAAATTTTAAAATATTCAACCGAAATTATCTTTCTTTATTGAGTACCCTAGTTATTGTTCATGCTGTGTTCTCCAAATTGTATACATAAGTATCCTCACCCTAACTCAGACTATTCCATTCCATCAATCTTGTTAGCTGATAGGTTGGCTACAATGGTTCTCCTAGTTAAACAGAATTCTGAAACCAAGTAATGCATGTTTTATTGGCTTTTACTGGAAATGGGTGAATGACTCCATATCTAAATGCTGAACACTTTCACTCACTTTTTCTAACAGTTGTGTTCTTGGGAAAACTGTAAAAGGCCACTGAAAAGAATACAAAAGCCAGAGTTGCCAAATGTGGCACCAAAGATCTGTAATCCAGCTACTTGAGAGATTGGGGCAGGAGGATCCTAAGTTTAAGGCTAGCTTGGGCAATTTAGCAAAAACCTTTCTCAAAAATAAAAAGTACAACATGGTTATCCACCAGCAAACAGTATTTGGTCATGCTTTGCTAGCATTTTAGGGTAGAGTAAACTCAGTCCTTAGGGACATACTGACTTTTGAGAAAATCTGGAGGCCAACTTCTGTTATGAGGTTTTCTAAGTTTGAGGTCAACCAAAGGCACAGAAGAGAGAAGAAACAAAATCCGAAAAGTGGAAAATAACTTAATCAGACAGAGCAATTTCTATGCTGTATGGCTGGGATAATCTAACAGAATACCCTTGCTGGTACCCAAAAATTTGAAGGTAATATTTTGGGGGTCAGGCTTTGAATCTTTGAAAGTCTCGGATTGAGCTGCACTTAACCACAAGATTTTTGAGCACTTAGTATGCACTGGCTACTGTCCTAGGCATTGAGTAAATCAAAAGGCATGTGATTCAGCCCAGGCTGTGGGTCAGACAGAGGTGAGAAAAACCCTGGACAGTAATGACTGCTTCAGAAATCAGTATGGAAACGTGCGGCTCATAAGAACTGTGAGTGTTTAAAGGGATCTAAAGCAAATTTGCCTGAGAAAAACAGTGATCCGTAACTATGAATCGCCTCTCCCATTCCTCCACCTCCTCTCTGTGGTTTACACGCCACTATCAATCCTTGCTAACCTAACCCTCATCAGGACCTAGAACACAGCGCTGGGAATAATGGCTGCTCCAGGCAGCTGAGCAGAATAAGGTAGTGCATGGGGGATGGGAAATGTCGAGGATGTTGGCAAACTGGGTTTATTCCATAGAAAAACAGGGTTTACCGTAAGCCTGTTTTCGAGCACATGCTCTGCTGGATTCTGATACACAGTATGTATCATACGTAGGGTTTTATGTAGAACAGGAGAAAGATGGGTGCAAAAGCGAATCAGATCCTGCTTTCTTTGTGTATGAGGGGGCAGAGGGGATGTAGCAGTGAACTGCGTTTGTGTGGAGATGGGAATGGTGGAGCCCCTGCGGGCCTGAAAGGAGCAGGGTGGAATGGAGGTAGGAGTCACAGCCAACAGCCAGGCTACACGTTCTCACTTTGCACTCAGGACTGGGGTGTTTTCTTCTTGCAAACCTGACACCATTCCCTAATTTTTCTTTCATCATTAGCATTTTATTCCCTCAAATATTTTCACTTTACTGCTATAGTGCTTTAGAAAGTACCCTGCCAAGGGTATCATGCTCAAGACTATTTAAGGAAAGGAAGCCTTTGCCATCTCCACAGATGCTGAAATAGCCGCAGATGCAAGGATTTGCATCAGCTCTTGCTGCTATGCAAATCAGAGAGCAGTTTGTCGGTGGCCTTGTTTATTTTTGTAAATGTGTGGGTAGAGGAGGGAAAGGGGCTGTTTAAAATGCACTTGAAACTTTAAGTTTCAAATTGTTGAACTCTCCCAGAAGAAACTTAGTGTTTTTATCCAGGAATAAAATAAAGCAAACCTTCCTTCAGGAATATATAAGGCATAAATACACCTAAACTCCTTAAAGCTGGCTGTCGGAGCAGCGGGCTGGAAAATGTTCTCTTCCAAATGTGTAAGGTAGATCCAGTTCACCTCAGGGCTCAGACTTGGCTCCCAAAGGAAAGGTGCTGGCCCTTGGCCGCCATATTGTTGGGCCATGATTCCCCCCCTACCCCTATGCTCATTCATTCCTGAGACCATCTAACCATGATTTCCAGGATATAGAACCTACCCTAAATTTGCTACTGGCTTCTATGATTTTTCTCACGTCATCTTGGCTACTGATGTTTGGTTCTCAATCTTCCAGGGCCCAAGTCTCTGCCGTGGACTCTCCATGGCTGAACCATTCACTGTTAATGCCCTTGAGCCCTGCAGTGCTTTCTCAATTTAGCATCATATGACTGAATCACATGAATGATCGAAGACGTTATTGTTATTATCAGTTATCATAAAGGTTTATCCAAGAAATCCATGAAAAAGAACAACTATGAAGAGACACTAGCTCTACCAGACACTAAACCCTTCAGTCAAGAATCTGTATTTAGAACAATTTGGTAGTGACCACAGGACAAGACAAGCAGACCAATGTAATAGAATAAAAATTCCCAGAGGAGGTCCAAGTACATATGGAAATTTAGTATAAGAAGTGGGGGCTTAAATTGCCAGGGCAAAAATGGGGAGTACCAAGCAGCCATTAGCAAAAGATAAAATCTATGTCTTTCACCACACACAAAATTAAATTCCAAATGGATCAGAAGTCTGAACATAATCATATGAGTTCATAGAAATCCTTAAATTATACCAGTACAAGAAAAAAACATAGATGAATTTTTCTCCTATCATGGAATGCAAATTCAAAATCCAGAAAAAAAAAATTGATAAATGTGACTACATAAAATTAAAACAATATTTTCATGGCAAAAGCACCATGGAGAAAGTCAAAAGTCAATTGACATAATGGGAAAAAATGTTTGTAACTTCTACCACAGACAAGAAGCTAATAACCTTATACTTAAATAATTCTCAAACGGAAGAAATTATCAAAATAGGCAGAAAAACAGCAGAATTGTCCATGCATTCATGGACAATTTATTTAAAAATATATATGACACCTAAGCATAAAAAAGGCATTCAAATAGCACATAATTAAAGGAAGGCAAGTTAAAATTGTAGCACTTCTTACCTATCAGATAAGCAAAAATTTAAAAGTATGACCATCTTTTGGAAGGCCAGTGGGAAACAGATGGGTACAACCCTTTAAAAGGGGAATTTGGCAGCAACTAGCAAAACCACTCATGCATTTACTTTTCAACTCGGACATCACACTGTTAGGAATCCACCCTGAAGCTACATCTCCAAAACTACAATAATACAGATGAGTGGTTTGTTTGCTGCTGTATTGGCTGGTGAATACAGCTTAAATGATTGATCATACTTGAGAATAGGTGAATAAAGTATGGTATATCCAGTCAATGAAGTACCATGCAGCTGTGAAAAAGATCAAAGCATTTCTATGAACTTATATGGTGTGCTTATTAGGATACACTATTAAGTGAAAAAATGTTGAAAACATTAACCACAAGCACATTTTGTACAAGAAAAGGGACACAACAAGTTATACACCTCTTTGTTTAACAGTACAAAAACAGAGGAAAGATAACCTAAAAACTAATGAGCCTGTTTACATATCAGGAAATAGGTGCAAATGAGTTGGAAAGGATGGAGGAATAAGAATAGGACAGAATAGATTGGGAGGGCAGAAGAGTGATTCTATTCTGATTAAGCCTTCTTACGTGAGTCTGGCTTTGTTCAACCGTAGAAGTGAACATTTACTAGAGATATATAGATAGAGACTGGCATGGTGATGTGTAACTAATTCTGGTACTTGAGAGCTGAGGCAGGAGGATGGCAAATTTGAGCTCGACTTGGGCGACTCAGCAAAACCCTATCTCAAAATGAAGAAGTGAAAGTATTGCAGATATAGCTCAGCATGATGGTTCTGGGTTCAACCTCCAGCATCACCAAAGATGATAGATAGATAGATAGATAGATAGATAGATAGATAGATAGTCAGAGAGATACAGAATCAACAAGTATGAGAAAGGAAATCCAAATGGAATATGTCTCTGACAAGGTCTGTTAGGATTTGGACAGAGAATGTCCCCCAAAAGACCTCATGTGGTCATAGGTAAGGCTTTGGGAAAGTGATTGAATCTTGATGCAGTAGAGTGGACTTGCTGTTAGCAGGCAAGGTCTGGTCAGAAGAGATTGGCCACTGGGGGTGGGCTGGAAGGATTTGTCTCCATCCTCACCTCCTCCTTTTTCTCTCTCTACTTCCTGACTGTCATGCTGTGAGCTGCTTCTCCTATGCCCTTCTGCCTTGCCATTTTCTGCCTTAGAGCCAGCTGACAATGGACTGTAACTGTGAGCCAACTGTGGGACAATTTAATACAAATAATAAACAAAGAAATAAATAAAGAAGTAGACTGTAATCCATAGAATTCCTGTGTTCATGTTGAATAAATAAATAAAGGAACAGATGAATAAGTAGGGAAAGGGAGAAAGCTTTTCTGTACAACAGAATTCCAAATAATAAATGTAGAATTATGATGGAATGAAGGAGTCACCATTTTCAAATATTGAAGTAATAGTTCTTTTAGAAAAGAATCATCAGTGAATGATAAAATTAGTGGGCAAAATATGACAACCAAGATATTTACATAGTCTCAAAATATCTCCCCTATAAAAACTTACTAATTGCAAAGGGGAAGAAGTTACTTTACAGTGGAGAATTCTGGGAGATATCACCTTAATCCAGTGATCAAAGTCAGCAGGTTTTGGACAAATCAGTATCAGGTGCCTTGTGGGTACAATGTACTGAGAAGAACACTACAAAGGAAGAACACTGCTATAGTACTTTCACCAAAAATGCACAACCCAGATGTATTCATCAAGAAACACTCAAACTGAGCAACATTCTGCAAAAGTAACTGGCCAGTATTTAAGTGCCATGAAAGACCATGAAGGTCTGAGGAACTGTTCTAGACTCAAGGGACCAGAACAGACCAAGGAGACAAGCCACAGTGCACTGGAAGAGGCCTCTTTCTTGAGGTGAGGCACAAATAGGGCTGGCCTCAAAGGAGACCAAGGCAATAGGGCAGCTACATCCAAGATGTCATCCTGGTTTAGATCCTGGCAGTTGGAGGGTACACTGGTGAAATTTGAATAAATTCTGTTGAATATTTAATAGACCTGAATCAATGTTAATTTCCTGACTTTGATCATTTTAGGGCAGTTATGTAACATGTTAAAATCTGGGGAGTCTGGGTATACAGGAATTCTCTATGACATTGTTTGTAGAACTTTTGTAAGCTTAAAACTAATTTAAAATGAAAAGTTTAAAAGTTTTAATTTTAAAACTCAAGACAAAGAGCAACCAAGAGTACAGACTTCTGGTTGAGACGAATAGAGTGTCACATACAGAATCATTTAGGGGCTGGGGATTTAGCTCAGTGGCACAGCGCCTGCCTGGCAAGTGCAAGGTCGTGAGTTCAATTCCTGGAACCGGAAAAAACAAACAAACAAACAAACAAAAAACAAACATACAGAACCTTTTAAGTAAGGAATCAATGGTGCATCAGGAAAGCCTGGGCTTCAGAACTTTGCAGATGTAGGCCTCCCGCTGGCCTTGTACTTACTAATTGTGTGATGTCAGGCCAATTACCTAATCTTTCTCAGCCTCAGTTTCCCAATGTATAAAATGGGTCATTATAATCTAGTTTATACAACTGATTATAATTACCTATACTTATATCAATATTATTATCTATAATCAGTAGGTAATATTTCTAAAGAGCTTATACCAACGCAGCCAACAGGATTCAGAGGGGTTGTTACTGTGGTTGTTATGATTAACCACATCAGTGGCTAGTTTACTCCTCATGAGTAATTACACGCTACACATTGAGGGACCTCTTTAGCGCCAGGGAGATGGCCCCTAGATTATGCTTCTGAGGTACCTCATTATAAGTGCAACGCATGAAAATTTAAACTTGGAAAACAAGGAAACAGTGTGTGCTTATTTTTTTAAGACATGATTCACAGGCCTCTTTTGAATCAAATTCCACTTCGTTTACCTTTAATTTTGTGTACCAGATCTATGACAGAAAGCAATGGTTTGTGCTTGTCCTTAAGGAGACCGAGATAGAGCTACCACTGGGTGATTTAGGCATGAGCAGATTCTGACTCAATAATAAATCTTAACAATGCCAACTCTTCTGAAGGGGCAAAGAGAAGCCAAACTCCCTAGATTGCGTTTCCTTAGCAGATTGTGAACTACTTAAATGTGATGGCATAGATCAAATATTTGAGGTCGGCATTGCTTGTAGGTTCATGCTTCCTCCTTTAATCCACTTTTGAGATACCTCCAGGATAAATAACAGGGAAGTATAGGAGAAGGGTATGTATGGCTCAACAGGATCCTGTTTCACTTCTAAGTCAAACACAGAAATGTCTGGTGTTTCTAGTAATATGTTTATTTTATGAAAAGGATATAAGATCAAGAGACTTCTGTGGCAACTATTCCATTTTTAAAGAAGGGATGCAAAGCATCACAAACAAAATATGCCACTCTGCTATCCTCCAAATATTTCCAATAATCCTCTAAGTCTAGGAACAGAGGCTAAATTCCTGAATAAATTCTCTTATCTTCAAAATATGCTCCAAAGTTTTGGAAACCTTAGCTTTTGGACATTAACCAAAAAGAGTTTCCATGCTGTCATTTGGAAAAGCTTCTCAAATTCCTGCTAATCATAACCTAAGCAGAGGCATTGTCTTGTAATCCTTTACTGACCCCTTGTTGATTCCAATGTGCTCTGGCCACAGTGGATATTCCACAGTACCTTCGTCTTTGGGGCCTCATCCAACATGCTCTCTTCACTGGCAGACATTTCTGCCCATGTTGCTAAAATCTGGTGAAGCTAAGGTAGCATCTGCTAAATGCCTGTGTTGATATCTCAACATTCATCCATCCTCCCAATCCCATCCTGCCCCTGAACAACTGGAGACACCACCCTCCTTTTCAGACTTACTGTTCACTTGGATTCTCAATCCTGTGCCCAGAAGCTTTCTCCAAAGTCTGCTTTATTTTCTGATTTTCTTTCAAAACTATGTAGGTCTCCCTTATACATTTTCCAGATATATGTTATTCAGTTAGTTTGATACCCACTGTTTCCGTGTCCAAACCATTTATCCTTTGAAGATCTGGCATCTATCCTCACTTATCTACTTGTTGCAGCAAACAGAAACACTGAAATGACACCCAGTGTTTGGAGGTAGATTTGTTTACCTCAACGGGCACTGATTAGGATCATGTCCAAAATATCAGGGCATGATCTCTGGTGGTCTAGGCTTTATATGAGATAAGCAAGCAAGAAGTACAGAGGCAAATTGGTTTGTCAATTGGAGATTGGTTCTTTCAATATGCATCATAGTGACTAGCTTTGCAGCACAGGGACAAGCTGTTTCTAGGAGACAGAAGCAACCAGCCCTGGAACAGGACCTATTTCCTGGGCAACTAAATTATATTGGCCAGGGGGGCACATTTCTGTTACATTTCTCACCTCTTTTAGTTTCTCTGGCAAATCTTTGCTGGGCATATTACACATGATCTTCTCAGACAAGGCCCAACTAGAAGCAGTAACATGAGGGCTGTAGATTTTCCCTATGTTGCATTTAGGAAGAGATGTAATTTAGGCCTGTCTGTTTTATAGCATTACTCTGGCAAGGTAGTGAGGGAGTTAATCTGATCTAGGAGAGTGTCCAATGTGCCTTGGATAGTCATCAAATCTTAGTCAAGCGTTTGATTGTTTTATTTTCTTGGGGTAACCATAAACCATAGCTAGCCAGGGGGCAGGGAAGAAAGGACTAGAGTAAGCAGCCTTAAAAGATACAAAAATCAAGGGGAATAGGTATGGAACAATCCTGTGAATGATATCCTCAGGCTTCAGCCATGCACAGACTGGTCAGCATCCAGAGTTGAGTTCAGGGCTTTGAGTTCATGGTCTCTTTAGAGTGAGCACTGGAGGAGCTGTCCAGGTAAATTTCTTTTAGCAGATCTAAGGCTGTATTTCTGAAACTTGTAGAGGTAGTTAATATGTACCTGGGTTATATGTGTGTGCAGGTATAGTTGGTCTTATATGTCTACAGGTATAGTTGGTCTTTTAACTAAACTTCTGTGGAGCTAGTTATAAGCTATCTCTGTAGGGTTATGTTTTCTTTTTTCAACTTTTTAGAGCTTGTGGAGTTTTTATTTAGTTATCTCTGCTACAAATGCAGGCCCATTGTCATTGCCAGTGATCAAGGATAGGTCATATCCGGGGATGATTTCTCACAGCAGGATCCCACAAACTTTTGTTGTCTTGGCCAGCCTGAGTAGGTGCAGATGACCACTAAGTCATGTTGGATGGAGGTCAGGGTCAGTAACACAGACACTGAAGCCTGAGCTTGGCTGCAGGGGTACGGGTGCCAGCACTCCAGCTTGAGCTTGCAGAATATAGTGAGAGTAGGTCTGGCTCTGCATCCTTGGTGACAAGTTTCCAAATAGCAGCAGGACACAGTAGCAGGTGAGCTTTGGCCAAAATAACTTTGTCCAAAGTTAGAACAAACCTATCTAGCCTGCCCTAACAGAGCTACTTCCATCAGTAAACAGGGTGTACTCAGCATCTGCTGCGGAGATTATTTTTTTAAGTCTAATTGGCTCAAGGACAGTTTATTAGACAGTATCAGGCAGTCATGGCCTTTTGGGTCCAGCTCTGTGGACAGGTACACAGCAAGATTGAGTGGTTTTATCGCCACAAGAGTCAGGCAGAGATTTTTGCTTAAGAGTCCTTGGTGTGGGTGAAGTTCAGCACAGCATGTGGCACCTGGACAGTTAGGTCTTGGCCCAAGGTGAGCTTGTCAGTTTTCTTGATCAGAAGGACAGCAGCTATTAGAGTAAAAAGGTAAAGGAGAGAGGCAGCTGTTAGCAAGTGGATCCAAGTATTTGTACAGGTAGGCCACTGGGCACTCTCTGGGGCTGACAGTCTGAGTAAGCATCATTATTTTTGTGAACTCAAGGATCCAGATGTTATAGAAGCCAGAAGCTCCAAGAAATTTTTGGAGTTTCTTTCTTTTTTTTCTTTTTTTTTTTTTTTGGTTTTTTTTTTTTTTTTGGTTTTTCTCTGGTACCGGGAACCGAACTCACGACCTTGCGCTTGCCAGACAGGCGCTTTTGCCGCTGAGCTAAATCCCAGCCCCTGGAGTTTCTTTCTTATAACCAGTTTCTTCCAGATATTATAGCAAAGCTTTTGGGTCTTTCCAGCAGGCAGCTTGAGTGTCATTAATCACAAGTGCATTTTTCAAATAGGAAACAAGTTTTTGAACCTCTCAGAGGTTGAGTCCAGGTCAGCTGGCTTTTGAGGACAGAACTGTTGACAGCAGAAGAAGGCATACTTCAGGTCCAGGCAGGTGTACCAGCAGGCTGTGGGTGGCAGAGACTGAGGCGGTGTATACAGAGGGCAGTCACAGTGGCACTGGCAGCTCAGAGGTCTTGAACTGGCTTTATGGGCAGGAGAGGTATATTTTAGCAGTTTTACAGTCTATAGACAGGGCCTCCCCAAAAATAGGGGGGGCAGTTTCCAAACCCTTGTGGCAATTGAGTTTGGGTTGGGCACCACAGAATGTAAGGTGATGGCTGCATTGTTGATGGCACAGAGATATTATCCAAGGTGACTAACAGTCTACCAGGCTGATGTGTGGCTGGCTGCCTGCCTGTTTGGGCTTCCCCCGACATCTGATACAACACGGGTTGCAATGAGGCAGCATGGTCAATGGCCAGGCCTGCAGGTAAGTCTTAACTTATACCCCTGGGAGGAGAGTTTTCAGAACTTCAGGATTGCGGTTATCTGTCTCAGGCTGATACAGGCATCATCTTCCTCTTGGAGAACAATCAAAGCTGGAAGTGCAAGGTTAACAAGAAGGAGGCTGACTAGATTGGTGTACAGGAATTCACGTTTAGTGAGATGTCCTTCCAGGCTACAAGTTTGTGCCTGGCAGAAAGGGGTGAGAGACAAGAGTCCCAGATTCCCTGATCATGGTAACTTTTTCACAGAGGGAACATTCAAAGGCTGAGAGTTTTGTTCCATTGTCTATCAGGAAAGTCACATGTTTTCTCCTGACTTTTGCAAGGAGTTCAGGCTTTCAGGGGCCCAATTTTGTAGAGTTTGTGCTGTCCTATGCATCCAGACCCAACAGGGCGAGGACAGGTTCCGGTAGTTAGGTTTCTTTGCGTCAACACAGACAGAGGTTGCATTTGTCTTTCCAATGTTCAATCTGTTTGCAGTTGGGGCAAAGATTTGGTCATTTAATTCCACAAAAAGCATAGAACTTATGAGGCTTTATTTTTACTCCATACTTATCAGGAAATCCTTTTTTAAAAAGTTTTTCAGTATAAAATCAAGGACTGTGGGTTTGCTCTGGTTTGTACCCATTCTATCTCCCTATGGTGTATATTGTGTATCCTTGAACAATGGCCCCAAAGACAAAGGTGTGTGCCCCTCAGAAAGAGAACATTCAGATGCCCACTTGGCTATGCCCCTTGTGGGGACTTAGGCATGACTCAGCTAAGGAGGGTTCAAGGCCTCTGTTATACCATATATCAATCACCATGGAATCACAGGTGAAAGTGACTGGTGCTTCCAAGTCTTGGTGCACAGACAGAGCAGCCTATTGCTTATTCTTTCTGGTTCATTCACTCACACAATCACTCAACAGGCACTCAGAGGTTAAATATTCCAATGCCCCTTCCCTTGAGGGTGACCTTAACTAACAAGAGTTGATCAAGCTCTTCTGCTTAAGCTGAGCAAGGCTGACAGACTAACTGGGGTGCCCCAAAGGGTCTTACCAGAATCAGGCAGGCAGGCAAACAGACAGACAGATAGACAGACAGACAGACTGCGTCCTCCTCCTTTTATGGTCCAATGTGAGCCGCTTGAGTGTGGAGCCAGGACTTCTCCTCCAGACCTCTGAGGGGACTCGAGAAATCTCAAGGGCACACCTGTTTGTTAGGACCTAAGAGGTTCTTGCTCCATTTGGGAGGGCCACAAGTGTTGAACAAAGAAGTCAGTATGGTCAGTCTTCCTGGCCAACACAACAGATGCTGTGGCAAATAGAAATACCAAAATGACATCCAGGATTTGGAGACAGATTTATTTTACCTCGATGGGCACTGATTGAGATCATTCCCAAAATATCAGACCCTGATCTCTGGCGGTCTAGGGTTTATACGAGATAAGCAAGCAGGAAGTAGAAGCAGAATGGCTTCTCAACTAGCAATTGGTTCTTACAATATGTATCATAGTGACCAACTATTTGTCACAGTGACCAGCCATTTCTAAGAGACAGAAGCAACTGGAACTAGAACAGGAACTATCACCTGGGTAACTGAAGTATACTGGCTGGGGTGTTGGGGGGGGGCATTTTCCGCTACACACTGAAATAAAGCCAATAGCTTATAATAAATACCCATCTTCTCTGTCTTTGGGGCTTCCTACTCTAGTGGGGACATCTGGCTCAATTCTAAGTCTTTGCTTCTCATGTCACACTGCCTGAAATCTCCCCTTCTTTATTTATCTCATTTCTGCCATTCTTAGACACCCATCCTGAGACGTTTTGAAACTGTGAAGGCTTGTCAGAACTGCCCTTCTTGAAACCCTTAGAATACGATCAGCAGGATCCACTGCATCTCACAATTGCACCCTGTGGCTCCTTTGGGGAACCACACAGTCCTCATTTTATGCAGTCTTCTCTCACTAGCTGTTTTTCCTTGGCCAGGGAATGAGCCTGTTTCCCTAGCTGTGCCAACCTGCCTTTCTCTCTCGGGACTAGGAATCTGGAATGGAGTGACTGAAGAAGGAAATGGATACAGCTAGGCCATCGTGGCTGCACATGCTGGGGAATGTGACTAGTCACATGCCCTAGATCCTGACAGACAAACAGTTTCCTGTGCTTGGCTCTTCCCTATGTCCATTGTTTCTGTGAGCCATGTATTTTACTCTTGAAGTTGGTCAGAGTAAATGTCTGTCCTCTATATATCCAAAGGCACTTAACTAGGACTCTCCTATTGCCTATATTACTATTATTGCTTACTCTTACTGTTTAACTTGAGGTAGGAGGGACTAATTATGTCTTGTGAACCAAAAAGATGGGAAATCGTAAGTGCAATAACTGCAGTGACCCTATTATGTACATCATAATCGGACTGTAAGTGTTCACTAAATCAGCATGTAGCACTACTTTCATTATTGTTTCTGCCAAAAAAAATTAGTTCTTTAAGCAACTCATTTATTTTATGTAGTTCCTATAACTGTGTAATAAGCATATATCAAAATATTCATCCATAAAGCAGAGGGACTAGAATAATTATCTCTGATCATCTTTGTGATTGTATGTTATAGTTGATTATCATTCATTAATTCCCAAGAATAACTATTAACCATGCACTCGGTTAGTCACCAGAGTTGTGTATAAGATGAAGAAGATCTGCTATCTTCTCTGGTTCCAGTACACTTTTCTAGAGTTATCTGGAAGTACTCCTTTCCACTTTAACTGGTGTCTTTACATAATGATAGTGTTGACCTTATTTGACACTTTTATTTCTGAAGCATTTTCATTTATAACACATCATTTTTTTCTTCCTGTTGCATACATGGGGAAGCTACTTTGGGTCATATGACTAACATCAAAACAAGAGCTACAACGAGAAGACAGGTTCTCAAATTTACAGCGATGCTTCTCCTTTCCTTTTCTACAATAATGAAAAATTTTCCTTTGAGACACAATTAAGTGCTGGAATTATATTTTATTTAATCCTTGCATTACATTCAACTCATGAGCTATTCCCTTGTTGCATAAGATAAAGGCAGTTTCTGGGTATTTCAAGAAGAAAATGCCAAAAGTAATTCTTGGTTACTGGTACATTTGGTCAATAATTATTTATTTAGCACATATCAAGTGCAAGGCATTGAACTGCCCTGTGACAGTAACACCAGACAAGACATACACAGCCCCTGCTCTCACGGAGTGTATAGTCCTGTGGAAGAGCATGTCAGAGCTGCTGTGTGGGGAGCTAGGTGAAGAGATGGAGCACATATACAGGTTCCTCAAATGTCATGGTCACAAGT
The DNA here is from genome assembly GCF_000276665.1 of Chinchilla lanigera. Lineage (NCBI taxonomy): Eukaryota > Metazoa > Chordata > Mammalia > Rodentia > Chinchillidae > Chinchilla > Chinchilla lanigera. The sequence goes on along the minus strand of NW_004955436.1, from coordinate 16,990,055 downwards.
AATTGGAATTAGGTTTCCCAATTTGTATATTGGTTAAAATTTACTAACTTTATTTTTTCTTCTCATTCTAGAGGCATGTTCCTTCATATGTAAATAATCATTTCTTTTCAAAATTTCCCCTTTTTTCATAGTCACCCACCTGAACCCTGCATTTCAAAGGTGATCCCCAACACCTCTCTCATCCGGAATGTTCCCAAAGGACCCTCGGGTAGCATTCTGATGGACCCTCTGTGGCCCTCACTGCTCTACAAAAAAATAAAATCCTTCCCTGAGAAGGAGAAAATTCTCTCTGTTGTGTTGTCAGTGGTCCAGGATGGAGCCAAAGGGCCACGAAGCAAAGGGCATGCTGTTGAACTTTTTTAGCAGTGCATTGGCAAGCAGTGTGTCTGTGCCCAATCTTACGCTATTTTGCTTCTCCAGTCAATAGAAGTATATGAAGCTTTTCAATTTTCTTCAAAACATATGTTATGTAACTAACTTAATAAAAAGAATAATAATAGCAAGTTACAAAACAAAACTAGATTAGGGCAGGTGTTGGAAGGGCATTTGGTACAAAGACAGGAATTTCTGTCAGCTTAGAAGACACATTTGTCCATCATTAAAATATACAGATTTCTAGACAGTCTTAAAGGTGTTACTATCATTTAAAAAGCAATTATATGAGGTACCATTTTCATTTATAGATATTGCTAATATAAGCAGGTTGGGAAACTGCAGGAATAATTTGATGGGGAGAGAAATGAAGAGCATTATGAGTATATTATATACTTATTTCATGACAGGTGAGAGAGATCTGAAAGAATGCAAAATGTAAAAGTAAGTTAGGCAGTGACTTACAAGTCTATGTATTTGTTTAATCATAATACCTAGCACAGTTTTAGACAATTTGCTAACATTAATTACCCCTGACAGCATTCACATTACCTAATATCAACAGCTGTAGTTTGTCTTCTTTGGTGAAGATGCATAAAGTTAAAAGATTACTCCTATCTGGAAAGGAGTCAGAGGCAGTGCAAGTTCCTAAATCTTGCATTTACAGCACATCATTAAGTTTCAGCCTGGAGGAAAGACAAACTCAGGTTCAAATTCCAGCTCTGTCACTTAGTATCTTTGTGACCATGGACCACTTAGCTATGGGTTTCAGTCTATCTGTAAAGTAAGAATATGTCATAGATTGCAAATTGGAACCAATTAATTGTCCACCATTCTCTGTATCCGTTCCTGTAGCCACATGGCTTCTTTGGCCAATGAGATAGTAACATGCATGTTGCAAACAGAGGTTGCAAACAGACTTAATTAGGTTTATTTAGGGCTTGTGATCAGAGCTTGAAGCTCTGCAGTTCCCCACAGAACATAACCAGCCTAGCTTATTGCAGGATGAGACACAGAGGGGTTGATTTGCCCCATTCTTTCCAAGCATGGCCAGGAGCCAAGCTCTTCATGTCATAATCCAGCTGCACTAAGATGAGTAGATCTGGATAACCATTGTTATAGTTCAGATCTAAAATGCCCCTGAAAGTCTCATGTGAGTGTGGAAGGTGATTGGGTCATGGATTTAGCAGCTGAATATCACCCTGGGGAGGGGGCAGAGTTGGAGGTGGGTCACCTCCAGAGTTGCAGCATGATGAGGAAGAGAGTACTCTTGTCCCTGGCACCTCCCTTCTCTCACTGCTTCCTGGTGGCCATAGGTTGAGCACACATCCTCTGCCCATGCCCTTCCACCATGCCATTTCTGCTTTGGAGCCAGCTGACCATAGACTGAATCTTTGAGCCAAAATAAACTTCTCCTCCTTTAAGCTGTGGGTGCCAGGTATTTTGTTCCAGCAGCGGGAAAGTGACGAAGACATCCATTACACCAGATGGTTAAGAAATAAGTACTTATTTCTGTATTCCACTAAGGCTTTATTCATTTTTTGTTATGCAATATCATTATGACAATAGGTAACTGATACATGATGGTAATACCTATCTTATGCCTCAATTTAAATAGGAAAATATATGTAAATAATAGCATAAATACCCAAGAATAGCAATACTAACACAGGCTGTTCTTTTGGAGAAATAATCACAGAACATGTAAAAGTACTGGAAATTCACCAGACCTATGTCATTGACAAGTTTTAGGAAATCATGCAATTTTACTTCCAGTTTTTAGAAAGGACATAATGGTCCAATTATATATTTTAAGCTTATATATATGCTGAGATATGTTCTCCTAAGTCAAATAGTTCTTTTCCTTCTAGAAAATTTAAGATTTTAAAAGTATAAATAAAATGTGTGCATGTACGCACGCACACACCATTCCAATTCACAGTCTCCTTAGAGAAGCTGAAGGTTAGCCTCATAAATAAACCAGGTTAATAGGGTTTTATTCTGGTGCAGGCATTGGGTAGAGAATAATGTTCATAATCATCCTCTGTTCTTTTCCTATTTGGGTAATCTTGAAGTAGTTTAGTTGGAACGGTAAGACGTGTGAGTTCTAAAATTTAAATTCTAGTTCTGCACCTCTCTGATCTTCAGCAAGTTAAACTTTACAAACCTCTATTACCTCATTCCTTAAGTGGAAATAAGAACAGGAACCTCCTAGTTTTGCTGCAAGGATCATATAAAATTACGGCTGCAAAGCCCTTGGAGCTGCGCTTGGCACACAATAAACACTCAATAAATAGTAGCTATTACTAGGAATTCTAACAGACGAGTCTGTGTTCCCTCAACTCTATTTCAGCTAAGTTAAAATGTGTGATGGCACCATTATCTACTTTAGGTCAATCCCAGATGCCTTGATTTAAAAGGTCACTAGCACTGAACTACCTACAGCCATGATAGACATGGATCAAAAAGAATCTCAGATTTCACACTCCAACATGAGGAACAGTCACACCAGGAAAGAGAAGAAGAGGACAGGAGAGTTTGGACCAATGAAAGGGTGATGTTTCTCCATGCTTCCAAGCCATCCCACCCAGCCTCGTAGAAGAAAAAAGGGCTCACAGTGACTTCCAATCTTACACTGTAGACCTATCCATGAGCACACAGACACATCAAATGAACTTCACCAAACCAACCAAGAGCTCCTTTAGACATCAATGTCCTTCCTGTTGGGCTACTTCTCTTATTAACTTACTGAAACTGACAACCAGAACCACGGTCTATTCTGAGTGTCGCTGTCCTTCTCAGGAAAGGAGATCAAGAGAGACCTAAAATTCTCACCTTCTCCTTCCTGGTGCTAGTTCCCTTTTTTCCTCTATGTTCTCCATAAGTCAAAGAGCTAACTACTTCAGCCTTTCACGGCCTTTATGAATGTCTCCTTGTTTCGACCTTCTAAAGCTGAAACAGGCCAGGGCATTAATTACTTTATCATCAGAGCCACAATCAGCCCCCATCTTGTTTCTCATCCTGCTCTGCTACTGCTACACCACCAAGCAGGGTGAACAATGAGCACCAGATGAAAGGAAGGCCCAAATCAGACGCCAGCGCTATAAAATTCCTGAAATTACTGCCACCTTATAAAAGCTAACAATACAAACTTTCTCCCATTATCAGTTCAATCTGTTGCTCCCACAGAGAAATCTCAGTCCAAAGTTCTTCCCTACACTATTTCTGGCTCCATTACAGGTTTAAGAGATGGTACTGGGGGGATTTGAGTAGAATCTGGGATCCTTCTTTAGCAGCTGCACCTCGGGCTGTCTGCCAGCATAACTGGAGTACAGTCTTAGTACCTCCAGCGATTGGGTTTTTTTTTTTTTTTTTTTTCAACCCTGAGACTTTCATTTCCCTCTTTTCTGAAATACCTAAAGGTCAACAGAATGCTTGAGCATATCACAGCAACCAGGCTTAACCACACCAAATTCAGAAGCACAAATTCCCAGTTGATGCTATGAATGCTGGTTTTCATCTGATCTAGTTCCCCAGCAAAGGATAGCACTTCACAGATCCCCACCCACACTTACTCCAGATCTTTATTGCTAGTGCAGGGGACAAATTATTGTATAGACTTGGTGTTATCCATGTCTGCAGCAACACAAAGAAAAACTCCTTCTTCTGGTGAGTGACAATGGTGGATTTGTGCCCACTGTTAGGATTCTGGCCTGGGGACCAAGCTGACAGGACAGAAAAGGCCTCCTTTGAGACTTGAATTGCACCATGAGTTCTTGCTGCACTTTGCCTACAACCACCGAGCTTATCTGCACCATTAAAACAGCAACTTAAAAACAAAGATGAAGGGTGTTCTGTCGCACTCACTGCTAACTTGGCTGTTGCCAAAGGTAATCACCATGCAGAGATAATGCCAATGGTATTCGATTTTAAATGTTAAAATAATAATAAAGCCTATGGTCTCCCTAAGGTTAGTTTATAATAAAAATAACTTCTTGATCCTGGAAAACTTATCTGGTTTCTTTCTTCCTTTCATTCTCCACTTAATGACTGAAGTTATTATTTCCATGGTGGTCTCCAAACCACACTTGGTTTCTATGTAGATTGGCATGTCACCTCGAAAAATTTCACCAGCTGCCTTTTCCTCTCAGGAGAATATGATTAAAATATTAATCCAGCTTCTGCATTAATCTAGCAGAAGAGTTACATAAATCTCCACAGAGTGCTTTATTTGCAGTGTGTCCTCTTTTATTTTTTATGCCTCTGCACAAAATTTAGCTTCTAGCAAAGCAGATACAAACTAGTATCTCACTGTCCTTCTGAATTCTGAGAACTGAAAATGGGAGACTGTAAGTTCAAGTTCAAAATGTAGGTTTCCAGTGAGAAGAAACAAACTGGAGGAAAACATCAGTCTGGCAGTGATGGCCTTCACAAAAGGGTCTCTGCGGGCAGAGGGCCCCTCAGTCACTGGCAATACAGCCCTCTGGTAGTGCGAATTCACCCATTTGTCCGGCTGACTGGAAACCATCCAGAACTGTGAAACCATCACTCAGCAAACATTCACTGGAGCCACCTCTGGGCCTAGCATCGGGCTAAATCCTTGCTTGGAGGAGATTACAATCTAATTACTGTCATTAGAAACCCATTGTGTATTAAACTATGTGACACTAAGTAGGAGTTTGAAGAAAATGATCATTATGGGCTAGGAAAGATCTCAGAGAAATGGTAAGACTTTGTAGGGAGGAGCAAAACAATGTGTGAGGTTTCTGCTGTTGATAAATGCACTTAGGACAAAGAACACAAGTGCTTATGTTTACCTGTGAGGGGACCTACCAGGAAGGACAGCGGGGTTCCCCTTGGCATCCTGCCGGAGCCACATAGCACTAAGAACAAGGACTTCCTCTCAGGTCAAGATGCAAGTTCATCTTTCCTGAAATTGTTTAGCATTTGAATCCTGATGCTCACACATCGCTGACACAGAAATGACACATCATTATTTGGATCTCCAGTACTCCTGTGTCATAGAAGGAAATGACTTCCCCCCAGTGGTAACAAAGGCTAGATCTAAAGCTGGCAGCATTTCCCTGTGAAGTCAGGATTACGGTGGAGTGGTCGATCTTCTTCCAAAATGCCAGAGCAGCTGAGCGAGAACTGGTAATGCCTCCCAGGATTAGAATAACCAAGCAGCCCAAGTTATTTGTTCTATCCATTTATAAACTTCATGCTTAGATTTTGATCTGTGTAGCTAATAGAGATAGCAATACTTTGTTTAATTATTTTCCCTTAATTAATAACTTTACATTCATCAGTGTATTTTAACTAAAACTATCCGTATTGCAGAGTAAAGGTGTCTGTGGAGAAATGATCAAAACCTGAGCAGCTCTTCCACGGATTAGTGACAGAACAAGTAGACAGAAGCAGAAGCATTTTCCACACAGCAACTTGATTTTTTTTCCAAAGGAAAAACAAAGCCTTCACATGTAGTTATATATTTCTCTTGTACATTTAGCTAAACTGCTGACTGACTCAACTAGTGCAGTGGGCTACTTCTGAAATCTTATTTCTAACTAATTATTATGTAAAAGTGAAATATTCTGCTGTTTCTCTCTTTGAGGAGGTTTTGTTGTTTTGTTTTGTTTTGAATAATGGAAGAACAATTTCATTTCACTCCATGTGTCATTTGTGGTCAGATTTTCCATAAGGGGAACAGAGGTCTTAATCTGACTCTTTTTTCTGTAGTGGGTACTAAACCCTTTACACTGAGTATATCCCAGTGTACCTTTTTACTTTTTACTTTTTATTTTGAAAAGACCTTTTTACTTTTTATTTTGAGACAGGGTTTTGGTAAGTCACCCAGGCTGGGCCTGATTTTTTTCCATCCTTCTGCCTCAGCCTGCTGGGGTGCTAGAATTACAGGCATGTACCACCATGCCTGGTTTTAGTCTGACTTTTCTGAATGGTCCCTCTATCTCCAGCCTGAGAATTGACAGTAGACTGTAGTAGGTCAAGGGACAGGGCTTTTTATGGGCACTGGAAGGCTAAAAGAGGTGATGTTCTCTCGGCACCACACTGAGGGGAACCCAGTCTACTTTTCCCTATGGAAGACTTTAACGTGGGCCTGACAGCCACCACTCAGCTCTCTAATACTCAGTCATGTATCTCCATATCAGAAGTTCCTAATTAGGCAAATAGGCTTGCAGACTCACACCTGCACCAGCTTCCAGGGAATGAGTATGTCGTGCTGAATACAGGCCTAGGCTCTCCCACACCAGCAACTCCGGCACCTTCCAGCAATGTAGCTGAGGCATGGCAAGCACATGTGGACACATACCCCCGGGCACCCCGATTCCCTCAGTGCTGGCTTCAGTCCAGCCCTTCTCCGAAACAGGAAGCCCATGACTTTGCTCTTCACTGGAGATGCTCACAAAGGTTCCAGTTCATCCCCTGATGGAGATGGTAGAGCAGAAGACCTGCCACCTTGAGGTCATTATGGCCACGTGACTTGCTCTCAATCTGTGTCACCTCTAGGCAAAAGCTGGTGCACTCTCCTCACTCCGAGTGTGGCCCATCAGCCACAGAATGGGCACCCCTGGGGAGAGTGATAGAAACACAGCATCTCCGGCCCTCTTGACTTAGAATTCCTCTTTAATCAACAACACCCCCCCCAGAAGACTCATATGCGTATTTACCTTTAGGAAGTCCTGCCCCAGGAGTAGAGCATTATTTGCCATATTCTTCTCCAGCAGTAACTGATGTTCCAGGTAGAGGTTCTTTTAGCCCAAGCCTCTGGCTTGACCTGAGACAAACTAGGGATAAATCATGAGGAATAAACCTTTGGTCAAAGCCACTAAAAGTTGAGAATTGTTATGGCGGCATAACTTATTCCATCCCAAGACCATCGATCCATACTCTGTGACCCTGAGCAAGAAAGTTCATCTCCCTGTGTCTCAGTTTCCTTGACAGAAAATGAAGAAAACAGTTCTTACTCCGAGGGTAGTTATGAGGATCAGTGAGACACACCAGTAGGGCTTGGCAGTAGCAAGTTCTCGGTAAATATTAGGTTCTGTTGCTGACGCTCCTTTTCTGTGGCTCAAGCCTTGCTGGTCATGCGGAATCCCAGCCTCCTTATGTCAGTGACTGGGGCATCAGGAGCTTTGTCCCTGTCCCTCCTCCACCAGGCCACACAGCAAACATGAAGACCCACCCTCCTCTGAAAAAAACAAGCGTGTTCATTGCAGCTGGGCCCCAGCAGCCCCTACCTGTCTTCATATCATCGCCTTCCCACTGCTCTGACCTGCATATGCTTCCCCTTCCCTCTCACCAACCTTCCCAAACCTTACTTCCTTACCACGCACTTTAGAATTCACACATAGCATTTGCCTATCCTACCTATTAAAGATTTGTCCTGAACTCGGTGCTAGAGGTAAAAACATTAAATGCCTACGTGTTTTCTTTCTGTCTTTCCCCCTAAACCCAGTGTATGAGATCCTAGCCTTGAAGGTGATCAAACCCGCTGCAGAGAAAACTGAGGAAGGCACAGTGAGAAAGATGGGATGGAGGTTTCTGTCACATTCTGGTTTTTAAAGGAGTCCAAGATATTTCTGACATAGTAACTGGAATGATGACCAGTATCTGATGATGCTTTTAATAAAATGCATCATTTATTCTAAAACAAAATAAAATGGCAAGTTTCTTTTTCTCTCTGCCACGCTTTTAAAATGTATATAAAATATCCCCAGCCAGAATATTTTACAGTCTTGCATCTCTTCTCCATATTTATAAACCAACTTTTTAAAAATCTTGCTACTGAAGCCAAACTGCACAATGCGTTACATTATGCAGTTGCAAAGTCACAGAATTTGAAAGAGCACCTACGAGACCCAATCTCACCATTTTCCTCTCTTTAGATCAGAGGGCAGCAAAAGTTTTCTTATGGACCAGACATGACGCATTTTAGGCTTTGAACGGCATGGCTGTCACTGCTCCTCTGCCACTGTAGCCCAGCCAGCCACAGGCAATGCAGAAACAAAAGGGTCCGCAGTAATTCTGTATTATTCTGTTTACGGACACTGAAATTTTATTTCCATCTAGGGTTCTGGGTCACTAAGTATTATTTTTTCCACCTATTTAGAAATGTAAAGCATGTTTAACACATGAGTTGGATACAAAGAGGGATGAGGCTGGGTTTGGCCCACAGGCCACACTTGATGGATTTCTCTCTAGGTTCATGGGTTCATGCTTTAACTTGTGGGGGAAAAAATTCTGTGACACTTGTGGAAACTTAAGGAAGACTGTCTTGGGGAGAGAGATTGGGCTCAACCCCAAATACAGAAACAAGAGGGGATCCATAACCAACAAGCAGGATGTGCGGTCAGCTGTGGAAAGAGGAGACATAAAGATTGGGGAGCACTTGCTCTGTCAACTAAGGATTCTTGCTGAAGGCAGCAGGCCAGAGGCCTACACCTCAGAGGCGGTGAGAAGCCAGGTCCAATACTGATGACGTGGACAACAGGAGACCTGGTAAAGTGGGCTGCGCAGGCCCTGGGAGGTGCAGGCCAAGGTTGAGGCTTGGTTTAGAGGGGCCCGAGCCTGACTGAAGTAAGGTCCGGGAGAGAGCCTTCCTCAAACCAGATACAGCCTCCTCCCTAGCCACGGACACATGGTGCTTAGTCTGGTAAAAATGCACTTCAAAATTGGGTGAGAATTACTCACATGAGCCTGCTTTTGTTTGCTCAACTTGAAAAAACAAGGGATCCTAAAGATGTCAAACTTTCACTGTAAACTTATGCCAGTATTACCCATAAAAATAACGTGGCTCATCACTCCTTTCCTCACTACACACAATTAGCAATTTATGAAGTAAGGAAATAGCTGGCAGTTGTCTTCACAGATGAAGTCCTTGCGTCTCAATACCTTGCCAAAAGGCAGGGAAACCAATTGGTACGCCTCTTTTCCCTGAGGCTCCTCAAGGCCAGTGCCTGTGGAATGACCAGGAAGGACAAGCTTTGGCTTCACCAGGGATTTTTAACCGGAAATCTACACTACTTTAAAAGAATAATAAAGTGATTTTTTTAAAAAAGAGCCTTGGCTTTTGCTATTTTTACTGATACTCAAGTAGCACTGCTTAAAACATTTTAAGTCTGGATGTCTCTATGGAAACCCAAGAAAACTTGTATTTTATGGCCACAAGTTCTGTATCCTATTGAATCACCACGGGCCATCTGTGATCTCAGACATATCTTGGATCTATTTTTTTGAAATCCTATCAGTTATAAGGAGATTTATAATGATTATTTTGCTGAGAAGACAAGAAAGGACTTATTGTAGCTTTTACTAAGAGAGTGCTCTTTAAAACATTGTTAGAAAAAACTTTTTGTGAATTTTGACAGTGAAAGGGGGAAAATGACTGCTTTTAAATTTATATCATTCATTTTCCTTCCCTCCGTTCCATCAGTGTCAAAGACATTTTAAGAAATGTAACAGAAATGAACAGTTAGTTCCTCTCCCGCAAGACTATTTATTACAATGGAGAAGAAAAAAAAAATTATAGTGAATCAACCTGACATCTTGACCAGGTGGCGAAAATTAGTATCACCTGTGCAGTCAAATGGCCTTTGTGTGCCTCCAGATGTGACACTCTGAGAGGAGTGTAATGTCACCTAGTATGCACAGCCTGACTGTAATAATACAGAATCACCAAGTAAGTTTAAAACCAGGACTATTCTATTATTTAGAAGACCATGACAAAATGGTAGGATCAAAAAAGCAATGGTGGCAGCTGAGGCACAAGGATTGTTACTAAAAAAATATCAGTGTGATACCAGGCGTAGTACTTCAGTGACAGAGCACATGATTAGTATGGCTGAAGCCCTGGGTTCAATCTCCAGCACAGCAAAATAAATAAACAAATGAACAAACAAAGACAAAATAAAATAATGTAATAAAGGACAACGGAAGGCTGTGGAAATTTTGATTGAAAGAAGCTTAAAAAAGAAAAAAGTAGCTGAAGATACAAAGTTAACTCAGTGCAACACTTAACCCTAGGATGAATCTGACACTGTAGGGAGGTGCAGGAAATTCTCCAATGGGCGTATTTGGAACAGGTGACAAAACTGGAGTACTGATGAGAGTTTGAGGCCAGCCTGAACAATAGTGTGACTCTGTCTCGAAGGGATGACAAAAAAAAAAGGTAGACTAAAGTATACAAGATTTACTGAAATCATTAACTATACAACTATACAGTGATTATGTAAGAGACTATCCTGCGCTTATCCAATACCAAAGTTCTTTAGGGTAAAGGGTCGTGGTGTATGTAACTTTCCACGTGTAAAGTTTGAAGAAAAATTAACAGATCTTGCCTACACTGGAGTTCTTGGCTATTTTCTCTCCATAATATTCCAGATACAACACCGAAAGAGAGGCTTGGCCAAATAACAAACAAGCACGAGGATACTTAACATGACCCTTTAGCAGAGACTGAAGCCTGCCTGGGTGACTTACCACCCATTCTCAGCAAGGCTGGTTACAAAAACCAGCAAACACTGGCTACTTGGCAGTTCAGATGTAATCATTTCTCCCTCGTTTCTCTTAACAGGGCAGTGCCTCTAAAACTTCTTGTGCGCCACAACTTTCAGAAGGGTCTCATACACAAGGCAGGATTCTTAGGTGGTTTCTTAAGAGAAGGACTACCAGTGTCAATCAACTGAAACCAAGAATTTGAGCTGGGACATCTTAACATTTTAAATTGGAGAATGCAGTAGCAAGATCACCTCATTATGGAGGGCAATTCCTGGGAAAACTGTTGTGTCGGACTTCTCATCCAGCTCTGTCTGGGGTGAACACATCCCCCAAACTAGGTGCCCACAGATGTATAAGAAAAGTAAGAATAAATCAAACCAAGAGAGGCAAAATCCTGTGATCAGGTGCTAGCAGCCTCTAGGACTGACTGACTCCTGATTACCGTCTTCCGTAACTTTTTATTCAGAATCAACCCAGGAGGCAGCAGAGGAATCGGAGGATATCAATTGTTTTAGCAAGGGCAATACAACTCTATTATCATAGGAATGCAACCTGACCTGTAAGTCATCATGTTATCTTCCTTCGCCCATATCCCAGCAAAGCATCTAGTATTGATCCTGGGGTTTACAATGCTTATGCTAGACTTCCTCCAGAACCCAGCAATCATGGCTTGGTCAGGCCTCAGGCAATACACAAAATAGTAACTAAAGAATGTCCTTCTCCACGCTGTTGCCTAAATTCTGCAGACTTAGTCTCTGATGTCCACAGTGGGCGTGCAATGGAGGCGTTGACCTCTAGTCTGCAAGATATCATCTAAACTGATCCCCCCAAAGGGATTGAAGGAACTATATCTATGTCCAAAATTTTACTATAGACTTTTCTATAAGTCAGACACTGGAGAGAAGATTTAAAATGTGGTAAACTGAGATTAAACTATTCAGCCATTGCTTAGGGATCAGGAAACACTCCTTACTCATCCTCCAAACACAGGGCATGTGTTTACTGCAATGTCTTTTCTTCCTTGTTTCTTGCTTTATTTTGATTCTTTCAGTAGTGACTACTTCTGGGATAAAATACTCCGATACTACTTTTGGCTTTGTGTTTTTATCTTAGTCTTTTTATTCATTTTTCCCCAAATTTCAACCAATAATTTTATTTGACACATGTTCACCAAGAACCCACTGGCACACAGTGCTCCACCAGACTGAGTATACCCTCCAGAGGACCAAGCTGTTTGCCCTCCAAAGAATTCCCAAGAAAGCGATTTGAAGACAACAAATGCAGAGGAGTCAGTCTGCAGGACAGCATAAGGATCCAGAGTGAGTTATAGCCAACTGCAAGGAAGAACGAACTAGTCAAGGCACTAAAATTTAATGAGAAGACGGTTTTCAAAATAGGAAAAACTGGAGAAGGTGCGTGCAACATTATTGTAGACTTAAAATCATGCATATTCTTCTCCATAAAACTCTGCAAATGCAGTTAAAATGCACGCTTACAAAACTGAGCAATTATAAATCCTCTGAACCATGTTAACTGTGATTAGCTGCTACTCTCAGCGATATAAAAATACTTCCACAATTACATTCCAGCCTGTAATGTAATTCAAAACAAACAAGTCAGAGACATCGCTCAAATGGCAGAATCAACAAATACAGATGCTTTGCATCAAGAAAACGAATCCACTGAAGAAAGGCAACTGAGAAAGGACTCTGCTCTGCCTGCCAGGGCCCGGCCCTGGGCTTCTGGTGGAACAGCGAGGCCCCCTCCTGGGCAGAGACGCACAGTGCAGCTCTGCAGTGGCCCTTTGCACCCGTGACCGCGTGCTGCAATCAGTGCCTCGAGGTCAGACGATTTGGCTATGGATCACTTTTCCTGTGTTGCATTCACAGTTTCAAATTTTAGCTACTAAATCTAAAGCTTATTATCTGCATTTTCAAGTGAATATTTAATTTCAGATCAAACTGATCATGCTATTCCGCCAAGGGGCATTCCTACCACCAATTGGCACCCCCGTCTCCTTCACCCCAGGCCACCTTCTCCTTTTTGCTGTAACTACTAGCACTTTCCAGCAAACTGTACTATCAACTAAGATCATCTGTCCCCCATGGCTGGGAGACAAGCTCCACGAGGACAGGCAGGATCCTTTCCTTTGTTCCAGGGTACAAAGGGCCCCTGACACAAAATAATTGCTCAATAATAAGGAATTATTCCACTTATGCCTTTATCTCTTTAAGACTGTTCCTCTTCAAAGAAGCATAAATAGGGCTTTATTATAGCAATATGCTACAATTAAAAAATGACCCATAAGCACTTGTTTTAAAAGTACTAATTTTCTTCAATACTTTATAAAAGCAAAAGATCTGTGCCAAGGACCATGCAATCATGGTCGTGTGTATACAACTCATATAAAACCTAGAAAGAAGCCAGGCCCCCAGTATCCTGCAGGAACATGGAGCTGTAAAAACCGAGGCTCCCACTCCGAAAGGCCAGTCCTAGAGAAAGTGTCTGCACGCTCTGTCCAGACACATGAGGGTAATGGATCTGGACACATATCCCCTGAAAAGCCAGCACTTTCCTGGACGGGGCACACAGCTGTGGCTGAGGGGCATGCACTGTTTCTAATTTCTGAAACCTCAAACCTTAATTTTTCCCCTTCTGAAAATGTGCTTTCAGCTTGGGGAAAAGCTAATAGTTGTTTACAACTGTCAGACTTTTAAGAAGTGCTAATTTGTTCCCTTAACAGAGCAAATGATGAGAGACACCATTTACCCACAGAGTAACAACACATAAACATATGATTCATCGATGTCAACAGCTTTCAGTCCAGGAATTTTGTCCGGGTCACTTTGAGACATTAGTCTTTGATCAGACAAGTTCAGGGTTTCTGATAGTCCTTTTTCCGAACTTTTGATTTTGGTGCTATGAAAAGAAAAAAAAAAAGGAAAGAATAAATGAAGATGCAGACTCATGTCAGTTTCTGCTCATACTGACATGTACTAAGGGAGGTCCGTTATATGCAGCAGGGGAAAACTGACCGTTTGGATTCTCCTGTTTGTAGAAGGTCTTCAACAGCTCCACGGCTTCCTCAGCCCGATATCCAGGAATGCACTAATGAAAGGAGAAAGGGAAGAATGCACGCAGACCTATGAAAATGTGTGCAGAATCCATAAACACAGTGATACATATAAAGTTACGTAAACAGATTTCAGATCCTGTTAACTGCTTTGGGGATATTACTGTGGATAAAGTACATTTCCAAAAGGGCAGACTTTCGGCCTCAGGGAAACATCACTCTCAATCAACTACTACTGAAGTGATCGGCTATGTAATCTTGGGCAAGGTGCATAAACCCTCTATGCCGTATACGTACGATGCAGTGCTGACCTCAGAGGGATGCTGTGATGATTCAATGAAATAATACCAATCATGCACCTGGCACATCACAGGTGCTGATACACATTACCCATTTTTCTCTGCTAATATTTACTGGTGGCCCATTAAGCGTTTGAGGCATCCAAGCAGGGGTTGACAAACTATACTTGATGGAGCAAATCCTGTCCACTGCTAGGAGCGGGGAGCTAAGAGTGGCTTTTATATTTTTAAAGGGTTAAAAAAGACAGTAAGACACTGAGATAAGTGCCTCACAAAGGTGAAAATACTGACCAGTCCTTTACCAGAAAAGTTTGTCCATTTTTGCTATAAAGAACTTTTTAAAAAGTGTGTAGTTTGTACTGTCTCTGGAATCCAAGAGAGAACACAGCAAAACCTATGAAAGAATAAGTAAGCAATGGCGGTATCAGGAAGGAATGATATTACAAGAAACAGTACATGGAGAAGATGAAAGCCGGACTCAGAGAACATTTACAGAGGGTCAGCAGTGCGTTTCCGGGAAGGAGAAGCAGAGGCGTGTGGGGCACACAGGCTGACGGGTGGTGGGGTGGAGGACGAGTACTAAGGGAACATGAGGAAAGAATTAAAGAGATGGGCTCTGGAACTGACACAACACGCCCTTCGGAGGAGTGGGAAAGGATGTGCCTGTCCTCCGTGCCAGGTACCAGGGAGGAAGGGGCCTGCCAGCTCCCACACATCTGTCTGCTCCTGCCTGGACCATACGAAGCCTTCTCAAACCTCCCCATGGTAACAATAAGCTTCCTTCCACCCTGCCTCTGGCAAGACCCCACTTTGGTTCTCATTCCCTCCTCAACCCCAGCCTCGCTGACTCTCTGTCTCAAGACTCCTGCGAAGCTGCCCTCTGTGGTAAAGACACTGAGCGACTAAAACACCGGCTGTTCCACCTCCTTCACTCTCCGGAGTCCTGCAGCCCAGGCACATCTGCTCAGAACTCCCTGCTCCCACAGCTTCTCGCTGTGTCACTGCTCACTCACTGTTAGTCCCTTTGCTGCTGCCCTGCGCTTCTTGTGAGTGTGTAGTGGTGCCCCTCATGGCTACCCGTGCTCTGGTGAGTACCCACACTCACATACGAAGCCCTCTCCTGCTATGTGCAGCTACAGCAATGGTTCCCCCACTCAGCTGGGAGCTCTCTACAAACAGTAGTGTTTGTCCCCTGCCCTATCCACTGGCCTAGGGCAGAGACGGAGCACAGGGAAGCACAAAACTTCTAATATGCAGTCAGAGAGGCGAACCGCTGAGTTACAGGTAGGGAAGGAAACCGTATTGCTCTAAAATACAAGATAATATTTTCACGTATCCTTTATAACTACCATTTTAGTTTTAATAAAAAGCATGCATTCTTAATGAAATAAAAAACTAAGCAAAGCAGGCATTATAAATGAAACACTATCTTCTTTCACAAGAATAGGGTTATAGGTCTCCTCTAGGAACTTTCATGCCGCTTATAATATAGTATTAGAAGAATATGTAATTCGAGAATAAGACATCTCACCTCCCTATTCTTCCCTATCCTCTGAGCCCACACAAAGGAAGAAAATACAAAATGTAGAAGCCTGTATATGATTTCCTTACAATCACAAAATGCCCTGAAAAACATAATTTGGTGTCAAACCTAGAGCTATGGCTTGAAGCTGTGGGCATTCACTGTCCACTGAGCCCGTGATGTGTGGGGCATGAATTGCACCTGAATGTTGTTTGGATTCAGCCAGATCTACTTTGGGCAGAGATGTCTGAGAAAGGCCTGTGTGTGGGCCCTCATGTCACCAACGTTTCAGAGAAGTGTTCCACCCATGTCTGACAGTCAAGGGCTTGCTCACCTTTGTTCTGCCCAGAAACTGACAAATTCTTTACATGATTTTCATAAGGGAAGCCTTGTATGGACTCAGCAATTCATGTGCAAAGAGTTATATAAACAAAGTTTGAGCTACTCCTACAAGCGACTGGGAAAATCAAATCTCTTTGTAGATGGATTTCATGATCAAGCTAATTGTATCATGAACTCTACCAACCCACTGTGATTCCTGTCTGATGCGATGTTAAAGGCATCTATTCTTAAATGGAAAGCATTTGTTTGTCAAGCCAATATGCAGAGAAAATTCTTAACAGAACATTTTATAAAACGTGTTCTCAGTGGGATTGAGCAAAATCCAGCCTTTCATACGTCCTTACCACAGTCTATGAATAGTGGGATCCATGAGGTCCAGCATTTGATAATTTTTTTTTTCTTTTTAGAGTTATAATGCCTCTGGGTTAACCTTCCTATTTGGAGAGCAAAATTGAACCAGTGTAGAAAAACTGCCCATCCTAAACCAAACACTGATATAGAGATTCCCAGGGCTTACACTCGTAACCATAAAAACTTGGAAGATGTACAAATGTAGAAGGAATGTGGAATTTCTATGAGATGAAAGAGGTGTGATTTTTAGCTAGGGGGAAATTTCAACATTTTTCAAAAGGCAGACAAAAAATAAAGTTAGAATAGTTGCTGGACACTAATAAGGTACGTGGCAATCCAGTGAAATCACTGAATTTGTACAAAAAGAATGTGCTCACTATAGGGACCAAGCTTAACCCAGCTCGGTGTAACAATGACAGAAAGCGATGCTGAAGATCGTTAGAAGGCAGCGATGCTCCCTCAGAAGAGCTTTTGTAGCCGAAGAGAGGAACCACTCATTAGAAACTATTACCTGCTGTCCTCCACAGAGCCATAGAGACACTCAATCTGGAGTCCTGGCGTCCCAGCAGGTTCCATCCTAACTTCTTGGAATTCTGAGCCCACCCTATTCACAAGCCCACAGTGAGATGAACGTGATCAGAAGAAAAAGTGTAAGCAAATTATATTACCTGAAATGGTCTCCCAGTATTCGGTAAGTCAGCAGAAGCAATGTCTAGAACAGAGCCACACCCACCAAATCGTTCATTCTGACAGCCGTAGATGACCAATGGGATTTATAAGACAGAATTAAGGTCCTATAGGATTCGCAGTACGGTGGCAAAATCAGGGTGGGTTGCTATAGCCATGCTGGAGAGGAAAGCTCAGGCCACACTTCAAAACAAAGTTTGGGATCAGTCTTCAAAATCATACAATCCGGTTATACAAAAGAAAGAGGTTTAAAGTGTTTAGAAGTTCCCCTGGAACAGTTGCACAAAGAATGAAAAATGAGTGTGCAGCCACTTCATGCTCACAGTTCAGGGTGCTCTCTGCTCTTTCCTAAATCGCTCTTTCAGAATCACTGGAGAACGCGAGCCAGACAGGAGGAAGAAATCTAATCCAGGGACTTTTACCTTCTAGAAGTAACAGAGTGCACCCTGTTCCCACCCTACATACAATTTAACCTGTGCTCCAGTACAAAACAGAATAAAGCTAAGGAACCCCAAAAGGCAGAATGAGGAAGAAACGGTAAGTTGCCAAAAACTCTTCTTTGGAGTATGTATTTCATTGCACTCAAAAACCTCTGAGTTAGTTTTAAAGTGATATAATTATTTGTACATACATAGTTTTAAATGTACATTAAAATACAAGTATGAAATGGAGTTTTTTAATTTTCTCTTTAGAGTACACCCACTGTTTAGTTGCTTATTCTTTGTAAGACACAATCCAAAGAGCTAGAGCTTTAATTTGCCACTTATATGCAATTATGATACCATGAAGAATGTCTTTAACTTATTTACTTTTGACTTAAACTTTTTAAGACTTTGTGGTAGGTGTTCATAGAAAAAACAGAAATAAACACGGAACACTTAAAATCACCCATAATTCATCATCCAAAGGCAAAATTGCGGGACATGTTTTAGAACTTTTCTTGTAATCTACTTTAACTTAATTCATGATTTACTCTTATACATCAGTTTAAGTTAATGTGAAGCTTTTCTTTCCTTAGCTTATTTAACAATTCTATGTTTAGTGACAAAACACCAGCAATTTCATTATGTAAAATCTTTCCTTTTTTGGTCAAGCTATATTTTTTAATGTGATTCCAAAGTTTGTGCTTTCATATACTAGAAAGCCGCTGGGTGTAGTTCAGTGGTGCAGAGTGGGCTTAGTGTATGTGGCAAAGCCCTGGATTAGGTGCCACAGCCAAAAAAAGAACAGAAAACATGCTATGCATGTGGCCAGTTTCTTGTTCACAGGGAAGGTACAAGGCTTGAACTTACAAAGTCAAAGGATACTCATCAGGCGGAGAGCAGCTGCACACATAATGCATGGCTCCACAGTGACATACAACACAGTGTGCTCGAAGACGGCAGAGGGACTCTGGTCGTTTTGGTGACACCAGTCTAGGACCTGATCGATGGCCACCATTTCTGCATGTCGAGTGGCCTTCAAAGAGAGAGGCCTGCATCAATCATTTGCCTCATATAACTGATATTTTACAAATATACAAACATAAATACACAAAGACACGCCTATCGCTTCTGCAACATTTTAATGAATGAGGCTTCAGGAGACCCTCAGCAGTTGACAGGTTATTTACTCCCCAGTTCAAGTATCATCACCTCACCCCTAGAAGACACCCCAAGATGCTGTATAAATCCTGCTGTATTTTTAGTTACATTTCTAAGGAGCTCACGAGCAACTTTCAATTAAAATACCATGAAGAAGATAAGTCTCAAAAAAAAAAAATATCTAGGGTTTCTGAATATTTTAGGGGAAGCTTGAAATTTTCATAAGCTTGTGCTCTAGTTTCAAATATACTTTTCAAGGCTGTCACTGACCTCACTCTAAGCAAACTATATTTAGTTGACTGGGGGAAAGAACGTTTTCTATATGCTGGCAAGCTCTAGAGAAGCAGAGAGTTCGTACATTGTCTCAGATACCTCATGGGAGTCACTACGCCAGAGGAGAAATCAGCCTGTGAAATCAATCACGTTTAAATTTCAATCCTGACAGGGACAATACTCATTATGAGGTGCTGGGCAAATTATCTAACTCCTTGAAGCCTTGTTTTCCCATCTGCAAAATGAGGTGCCCTCGGATCTCCCCCTCTACACCTCAAGACAACTGGAATCACATGAAGCACAGTGCCGCATAGTGCTGCTACCTCTCCTCCCTGCCCCTCCTTCTATGCAGCAGTTGTTTACAATATCCATTACTGCAGCATTTACCAATAACTTACACTGAGTGCTAATTACGTGTAAGTCACTGTGCTAAACAAATTCTGGGTAGGATGAAAAGCTTCTGCCCTCAACAAGCAAAAAAAAAAAAAAAAAAAAGAAGAAACAAAACAAAACTGGTGCAGCCAAGAGAGGTGCTTGTTTACCTATTGCTATGGTTTAGCTCTAGAATGCCCCCCAAAAGCCTCGGGGGCTTGGAAGCTGACTGGCTCATGGAGGCGCAGTATTCATCAGTAGCTCATCCTCTGAGTCAGTAGGGGAAGGTGCTGTTAGAAGGTGGGGCCTGGCTGGAAAAGACAGGTCCCCGAGGGCACCACCTGGAAGGGAGCATTCCTGTCCCCAGCTTCCCTTTTCTTTCTGCTTCCTGATGGCCGCAGGTTGAGGAGCTTTCCTCTGCCAGGCCCTTCCACTGCACCATTTCTGCCCAGGACCTGCTGAACAGAACTGAAACTGAGCCAAAATAAAGCTCAGCCCCTTTGAGCTTCGGGTGTCAGGTATTTTGTCCCAGTACTGGAAGGCGGCTAATTCACCTACAGTCTAGGGTGTGATGTGAAAAGCAACAGCACTATGGCCCAAGCCGCCAGGGAAGCCATGTGGCAGCAGAGCTGGACGGGGGTGGTTTGGTCAATCAGACTTAGAAACTCAGAGATGGTCACATCAGAGAGGGGCGCCAGTCCTGGCTGCGCACTGAAGCCCACTGGAGAGCTTACCGAAAAGTTTCCCTAAGTGGAATGTCTTTCAAAATTCAGATTCACAATTCCTGAATCGTATCTCCCCATAGCTCTCAACAAACAACTGAACTGCATCACCTCATTCCACTGCTTTGTTTACTGCTGAAGAACAAGCAGGTGTGCTATAAAAATTATTCACTACAATTCTACGGCTTCGTTAAATTTTTCTGAAGTTTCCGCATCTAAAACCAATTATTCTCTCACTGTTACAATCAGAACAAAACAGCACCAAAGAATGCGGCACCGCACTCAAGTCTCATCTTCTTGCTGTCCCTACGGCGCGTTTGCAATTGTACCATTCAGCTCCCATACATTTTTCGTTTGATTAACTTCATTTCTTCCCTTCCCCACGACTTCATTGTTGTAAACCATAAGGCAGCCAACAGGAACTTCAGTATTTTTGAGAGCTTCTTTGGCCTGAAAGACAAAGCGGAAAATCTGAGATGTAACACTCAACACTTGAAGAGGCCACAGAAAAGAAATAGATGCGGCACAAACAGGATGTGCATGAGAATCAGGGTCAAAGAAACGTGGCTGTGCCTTCTCTTTTCTCAAATCAAGTTCCATTCTAGTACTTAGCATATGTTCTCCATGGTGTAGCCACATTATGAAAATCTCCAGAGTAAAATGCCTTCACAGGTCCTGAGCCTCTGAGTTCTTCTCACTGGAAGGACGATCACTGACCATCATTCTTAAATGCCAGGGCCACCTCCTCTCAGAGACAGTAGACACAGTTACAAAGAGGTGTGAAAATAAATCATATTTTAAAAGGTTTCATTAGAATTCTTTCACTTGTTAAAATTCTACTTTCTTAATATTTTTCTTCTTTAAAATTATGGAAATGACATCCCAGAGTTCTACCAATAGCATATGGGTGACCAGATTGGATGTCATCCTGTCCCATAATTTCTACTTGAAATGACACAAGCAAAGTTTAAATTCACTGTAGGTAAAAACAGCACAACTACTTTGAAAAACGTTTGGGAAGTTTCTTTAACAAGTAAATACACATACAGTCCATGATTCACAGTTGCACAGAACCAAATACACACAAGCTCACGAAGAGGTGATAAAATTTTAGTAAGTTCTGCAGAGTGTACCGATGTTTTCCTGCCTTTGATATTGCACTACAGTCATACAAGAAAAAAACTACCGCAGAAAAAAACCAGATCCCTGTGTCCTCATATACTATTTTTGGCAACTTGCTGTGAATTTTTAATCATTTAAAAACAGATAGTTAATAAATAAATAAATACAGGTACAGTACATAAGAAAGACCTGGCAACAGAAATTAGGAAGAAATGTCAAGCCAGGCATGGTGGTGCACATGTGCAGTAACACCACTCCAGGACACAGAGACAGGAAGAGTGTGAGAGGCCAGCCAGAACAAGTTACGGAGATTCCATCTCTAAATTTAAAAATAAGTAAAATGAAAGGGCTGGAGATATAACTCAGTGTGAAGTCCCTGAGTTCAACCCCAC
The DNA here is from genome assembly GCF_000276665.1 of Chinchilla lanigera. NCBI lineage: Eukaryota > Metazoa > Chordata > Mammalia > Rodentia > Chinchillidae > Chinchilla > Chinchilla lanigera. Next base: position 16,968,427 of record NW_004955436.1, on the reverse strand, counting down.
ATATAACAGATACATAAATAAATGATGAAATAAATAAACACAAGCCTCCTGAGGGACGAGGAAAGCCGGAGTGTTGGGTGTCGCAGCAGACCCTACAAGAAACCAGGCCAAGGAGTACCGGGTAGGAGTCGGCTGTGCTGAATGCGGTGACACAGAGGTGACTTAAGCAGAGCAAGGGAAAGGCGAACCAGTGGCTTAAAAAGTGATTCATCTATGGGTTAAATTTTTAGCTTCCAACAATATTTTCCCCCAAAAAACGCAAGACATAATGCTACATCTATACCTCAAGTATTCTGAGAGCCTGAAAATACATGAGGCATGATCAGAAAATACAGTTTAAATAAAAATATTTACAGTAAGACACATTGCTATAAATCTAGATAGTCCACCTGCTCGGAACACACTTATCCTGTCAATCTTTGTTCAAGCCAGATTTAAGGAAAGTGAAGACCCATTTCACTCATATTTTCCAACCCTCCCCCTGCCTCTTCATCAAGCCTGACTCTTTCTTCATGTCTTCCCTTTTCTCAAATCGAGTTCCATGCTGGTACTTAGCATATGTTCTCCATGGTGTGGCCACGTTATGAAAAACTTGGGAGTAAAAAACTCGGGCAAAGGAGCTCAAGCACAGTGGTCTGAGATATGCGTGGTAGCTTTGAATGAATACAGCCTGTCCTTATGCAAGAGGCCAAAGTAAAAAACTCGGGCAAAGGAGCTCAAGCACAGTGGTCTGAGATATGCGTGGTAGCTTTGAATGAATACAGCCTGTCCTTATGCAAGAGGCCAAAGCTCAGCCATTATTTAAAATGGCTACTTGGTCTTATTTAAATTAACAAATTATCAACTTTCAAAACGGAAGTACAAAATCTCCTCTTTGCAGCCCCAACATTGGTCTCCATCTTCTCCTTAAATGTAATTTGGTTTTTGCTCCAAGCAGACCCTGCCCAGTTGCAAATCATGAAAGCTCCTGTAAGGAACAGTGGTAGATTTGTACTGTTTTCTGTAAAGGTAACACCTCGAGAAACTACTCTCTAGCAATGTCATGAAAGTGAGTGAGGGGCAGAAGATCACAGTTCACAGAACTTTGAGAGTCCCAGAGAAGTATTTCCAAATTAGGACAAAAACAAGGGGGGAAAACCCAGGTTTCCCAGATCTTTCAGGTAGACCACCGTAACATATAGAAGTTCGCACTGCTCAACAACTGCGACTACAAATTATGCTCTGATGCTTTCTTTTCCTCCTGCAACTTTAAATTCCTCCATTGTCTCCCTCCGATAGACTCCTCGTTATTCTTCTAGTTTTGTGGTTCCCATCTTTTCTGGAAGCAAAATCCTGTTTCAGCATCTGATGAAAGTTATGCACTGCTACCTGAAAAAAGCACATATATGAGGTATATTCAAAAATTACAGTGAGTGCTCACCTTTTTAAAATGAACTTATTATGGTGAAGAACACACTTCCATGAATCCCCTCAAAATATTCGCTCTTGCTTTGAATACACTTTTCCCATCATTCTTGCTACTTTCTGAAGCAGAGCTGGAAGTTCACTTTTGTGTCCTTAATTGCAGTATTATGGGTGCCTGAGTCAACTCAAAATATTTACCTTTCAGGGTGGTTTTAACTTGGGGAAGAACCAGAAGTCACATGGTGCCAGATCAGGTGAATAAAGTGGATGAGGACACACCATGTTTTCACAAAGCTGCGTTTCCGCCGGATGGTACTTGTCAGCAGCATTTGCAGTCCTTCTTATCACACCTCATAAGGACACTCACGAAGCAGGGGCTTCCAGAACTGCTTCACAAAGTGGCAAAAATGATAGGATAAGTGCGTTTGACGGGAGGGGAAGGATTCTGAGGATGATTAATGGCAAGGTGTCTTTTACGTAGTAACATTTTAAACATTCACTGTATATGCTGCTCATACCTCATACACAATATTTTATGAATAGTTTCAAGTTTCACAGATTCACTCTGAAACCTAAGCTCCAGATTAGGCAGCTCTAAATAGGAAGCTCTGTTCTAGTTAGACAGTAGACAAAGTTCAGCATCTCTTTATACCTGACAGTTCCTCTGGTCAACCCTTCTTTTCCACCAACCCACATTCCTTTTGCCCCTTAAAACGCAAAACAAATTCCATCATTCTCCTCAACTTGCTCAGAAACTCGCCTGAGCTATTACACAACAGCACTTTGTATCCGTCTCTTATGTCCCTGGACATGTCACTTACCATCTTTTATTTAGGCATGGCTTGATCCTAGAAGGTGAGCACTAGATTCTGTGCCTGGGCACTGCGCACAAGCCCTGATGCGCAGAGAACATTTAATCATACCACATTTGTTAAAACAGACGATGCTTTCTCTTTGCACTTCCCTCAGGCCTAGCACAATATTACACTAAAGGTCCAGAAAACACATACTACAGTAAACACAATTTATTCCGGAAACCTTGCAACTTTTTTCCCTCTGTGTATATCTATAGCCAATCTTTCTTCTTTCCCCAAGCATAAAGTAAGGTATGTTCAAGGCAGAAAACCTGTCAGTAAAAAATCCACACATCAAAAATAAAAATCACTCGTAATGTCAATATCCCAAAATATTAATCACTATGGTTATGCAACAGAAGCTACCTAGTTTTTTTTTCCCTATGCCTGCATAGATGTAGTAAAAAAGTATTTTCTTTTAGTGAAGCATATTTACATTATGTATACAGTGCAGCAGCTGCCCCTTTCATCAGAAATGTAAACACTTCCCTTAGTTGGGTGATTTTCATCACATGGTCTTTCGAAGGTTGCAGCGTATTCCTCTATTTGACTGTATCACTTATTAAACTAATCCCCAATTGTCTGACATGTACACTGATTCAAATTCTTATTATAAACAAGTGAAGAACACCCTATATAGTATATCTATTGCTTCCTTGTGAATTATTTCTGTAAATAACTGTAAAACACAAACTGTTCCTACAGTATGATTTTAAAAAATAAAATTATTACTAACATTAGTCAACTAATATGTCTGGGCAATTTCCAGAAGAAAAAAACCTCAATGTCCAACTAGGATGCTTGATACACAGGAGTCAGGGTAATGAACTCAAGGAGGCGAGGAGCATAACGTGTGGACAAGCCGTGAACAAGGAGACACAGGACATCAGCACAGGCCAGGAGTCACCTGCAGATGGCCAAGCTCGAGTCATCCTCACCAGCCCTGTAAGTCTGGGGAAATCACTGAACTTTCTCAGCCTCCATGTTCCCACTGGAAGAGGAGGACAATAACAACACCCACTTCACAAGGCTGCTGTGCTCAAATGCCATGGCCCATGTGAAAAACTGTGCATAGCACAGGTCTGGAACATAACAGGAGGACAACACTGTTATTTGGCCTGGTATTTTTTCCCAAGCCTGTTCCCTGAGAATGCTATGCTAAGCATGCATGATATGATGGTTAAAACCACGACCTTTCTTAAACGCTCAGCTCCCCAAAAGAAAACTGGCATGAAAGACAATGATTTTATTAAATGTAATAAGGTGGATGGAATTAGCTAAACTTTGGTAACTTCACTAAAAAACAACAAAAATAACAGGAATGTTGCTTCTCACTTACCACACTGTCAAATATTAATGAGCGATAATTCTGGATTGGGGGAAAGAGAAACTGGTGGACATTTTTGTAACCGGGTAATGGAACTGTGACCACTGCTAACAGTGGTGTTCAACAGAAGCGTTTTTTTAATTTTTGTTTTTATTAGTACATGTTTGCAGCATATAATGATTATGTTCATGGGGGGAGATGGCACATGTACATCACACATCTTAATTCTTTCTTCATCCCCTCCTTTCCCGCCATGTCTTGGTCTTCTTCCCTTTTGCAAAAGATCTGTCTCCCTAATGAAAGCTTTTGTCAGGATGGAAATGTCCTTTGACATGTGGTACCCAACGACAGTAGTTGGTGGACACAGGTGACTCCTGAGTACTTGAAATAAGTCTCACACAAGTGAAAAACAGAATTTTATTTTATTTCACTTTAATTAATTTAAATTTAAACAGCAGACGTGGTTAGTGGCTATTGTATTAACAACAATATAGCAATAATCATCATAGCTTTAAAACACACATGTGCACACACACGCAAATGCACACACACACAGGTCCTTGGCTTCACTTTTGCTATTCATTCTAACTGTAATGAAAGTTCATGGGTTAAGGCTGAGAGGATGACACGCTAAAATAAAAAAGATATTTAAAACTACAAAAAATGTGCTACTAATATAACAAAACAGAGACTATGTAATTCCATTTTTGCAAAAGTATGCATATGGACAGAGAAATATGTAAGAGTGCTCCAAAATGTTAGCATTGAAATTACAATGAGGACCCAGACTGAGACAAAGGACACACGTATGTGTGCCGTAAAGCTACACAAGGCTCAGCACCACTATGCTGTCGGCTGAAGCTGTGATGCCCAGCACAGCAGCCACTAGCCATGTCAGCTGTTTAAATGTTCACAGTCTGCTAATAGTAGAACGTTAGGTAATTTCCACCTAACTAGTTAAACTGTGTTTAGAACTTGATTGCTTATGACTGAATTATTTATGTAATCAGAAAAAGAAAATATTAAAATATTTTCATTTTGGGAAAAAAAATATCAAAGGCAAAGGGCACTACTAGGTCAAAGGCTAAGCTCATTTTTAAGGCTGTTGTACCTACATAGTCAAACTGCCCTACAGAAAGGGCACCAGAGTTCGGCTCAAACCAAGCACCCTTCTCCATGCACCCTTACTATCATGGGCATTATAATTTTTTCTCTCCTGCTAATTTAATGAGTCACAAATAATATCTTTTTAGTTTGAATTTTACTACTAATAAAATGGAGTATGTACTCACTTATTTGTCAGCTACTTGTCATTTCTTTAGTATCCTGTTCATATTCTTTGACATTTCCCATATTGTCATACATCTTTTCTTATTACTTTGGCAGGTGCCTGTATTTTATATAAACTATGTATTAGAGTCTACAGCCATACTACTCTGAACTTGCCCAATCTCATTCTGATCTCAGAAGCTATATATTATACGCATTTCCATAAGTTACACATTAGAGTTATCAAACTTGTCCTTCTATACATCTGTTGCAAATATTTTCCTTCTTTGCCACTTGCTTTGTTACTCTGTAGTTTAGCTTTTTAAACAGAGAGATGTTTTCAATGTTTATATAATGAACACCTAATGATTTTTCTGCCATGTTTTCTGTCACTTGGTGACATATTTTATTTTATTATTATGCTTATCATTATTATTTTGTTTTGGTTTTTTTGAAACAGCGTTTACTATGTACTTGAGGCTGGTCTCAAATGTGTAGCCCAGGCTGGCCTCCAACTCATGGAGATCCTCCTGCCTGTCTCCAGAGCACTGGAATTACAAGCATATGACACCATGCTTGACTTTGGGGGTCTACTTTAAAGAGTCCCTCTCCATTCTAATACCATACAAACACCACTTATTTACTTTTAATTCTCTCATAGTTTAACTCTTACAAACCATAACATAGATATTAGTCTCATATACAGACGTAGACAGATACCGAGGCAAGCTGTCAAGGTTAGTTTGAACACCGCTAACCTATATACTTACATATAGAGTATAAAATCATTTGCATCCTGCTTGTTCAATATTAAAAATCATAGCTTTCCTGGTTTCCACCTTTATGTTTAACACTGAAATGATAGCTGCGGTTTTTCATTTTTCTAAACTATTTCCATAAGCAGTGGTAGTATTGGGTCATATGATGCACAGGCTAAACTGCCTTCCAAAAATGTTGAATCTGTTAGATTGGTAGGACTTCTGCAGTCTCATTAACTTTAGATGACACTTTTTCAAAAAACTAGATTCTAAGCTTTCTGGAGAACTGCTTTCCTTCCTTTTCATAACCCAGGTATATGGAGTGGTACAGTTTATATCTACATGTCCCCCCAAAGCCTCCTGCACTCACAGAGGGGGCTTTGGGAAGGTGACTGGATCATGGGGGCGTGACACTCAGCAGTGGATCAGCGCACAGATGAGCATATAGCTAAATGTGATGTTGGGAGGTGAAGCCTGGTGGGAGGAGGTGGTCACTGGGGTGTGGCCTGGCAGGGCCCATTGCCTCCTGACCCCTCACTCCTCGCACCCCACCCCGTCCCCACTCTGATCACCCTCTGCCTCCCTCTGCCACACCATGAGCCGTTTCTCCTCCAACACGCCACGCTGCCTTGGAGCTAGCTGGCCATGGACTGAACCCTCTACAAACTGAGCCAAAATAAACCTCTCTTCCTTTAAACTGCAGCTGTCAGGTATTGCATCCCAGTGATAAAAAAGTAACTAAGATCAGGGTTTTATTTTTTTTTAAAAAAAGACAGACATATTCTAGTGCAGTCGTGGCAAACCTATGGCATGCATGCCACAGATGGCTGGCTGTTTTCTCTGAAAGCTCGAAAAGCTTCGCCATCACTGGTTTAGTGAAACCCCCTTATTTTCAACATGAGTAAAGTGAGATGCGGAAATGGTATCAGGGCTGTGTTTACCCACCTGGTCCTGTCACAGCCAGCCATTCACCTTATTTGAACTGGGCATATAAATAAGTCTATCTATTTGTATGCTACGAAGATGCCCACATCCTCCCCATTACACAGAGCAGTGGCCATTTCCCTTTCAAATCCACTGAACCAAATCAGGAGTGGTGATGCATGTGCGTAGTCCTAGCCACATGTAGGCTGAAGCAGGAGGATCACAAGTTGGGAGGTCAGCCTGGACAACACTGGGAGACCGCATCTCAAAACAAACAAACTCTCAGTACAAATTAATTAAAGACTGACTTGCTGCCTCAAGATCTGACACTAGGTGTACCCCTCGTCTAATCTTAAACTCTTGTCAGAAGTAATTCTTCAAATTTAAGATTTAAGTTTCTTTGGGGAACCAAGTACACAAGTTGTAGCAAGAACTTTTCCTTCCTTTAAAGCCTGAAAGAAACATGCATAGGCCAAAACCAAAAAGGCAGCCACTAAGGGCCTCCTTAATCCTACTCAGGAGGTAAACTGTGTAATCATGCTCCTACGTGTTTATACTTCAATTAAGAGACAAAAGGCCAGAGTTTCTTACAAATTCGTTGGACTTCAACCATCTCATTTGATAGAACAGAAAGGGAACTGTGGAGTGATTTAAGTTATTCACACCAAATCATTAAAGGACTTAAGGGTTTAGTCTCTAAATCTAAATAGAGTGCAGAAGTAGGTGGATGAAATGCTTTAAAATAGGAGGATTTCAACATGCTTAAAGAAAATTAAAACCTATTGAAAGAGAGAAAAAACATGATTCAAAATGTAAATGAATGACTTGCCTACTTTTGAGACCACAAGACCTCCATGGTAGTACCTCTAAAAATTTTATCTAAGCAAGTTCCATATGTGAACACTTTGAGAAAATTGAAGAAATTTTGAATGAAAACAAAAGAAATCAAAATTCTGACTTTCCAGCGTCCGATATCATCTGCCCCCTAAATCTCTCTCACCCACAGGAAGATGCAAATGCAGCTTCCTCTATGCTGCAGTGTGGATCTCAGATGCTCCAAAGCTCATGTGCCAAAAGGCCTGGTCCCAGGATGGCACAGCTGGGAGTAAAACCTTTCAGAGGAGGATCTGGGGGATGGTCTTGTCACTTTAGGTCACTGTGGGACACCCTTCTCCACCTGCCTCCTCCTCATTCTCTTACTTCCTGGTCACAAGTTTTAGTAAGCCGCACGCTCCCTGCCACTGGCATTAGGGAGCTCCACTAGACGCCTAAGAGTAATGGGTCCTCTTGGTCAAGAACTGGAACCTCTGTGGGCCAAAATAAATCTTTTCTCTTCATAAATTATTGCAGGTATTTTTATAGTGACAGAAAGCTGATTAACACATGATATGATATAATATGGTATTTAAGTTTCATTAATCTATTATTTTTCATCCTGGTGATTAAGAAGCTGCCTAGTGCATGAGGCCAGTGAAATAATTTGTGGGAGTGTCTCCACAAATAATTTGGATAAGTGTCCCCAAAGGCTCAGGTGTTAAAGGCTTGAGTCCCATGGTGGCACAACTTACTGTGAGGTGGTAGAAGCTTTAGCAGGAGGTCCTTAGGTTACTGGAGCTTGCCCTGGAAGGGCACTGTGGGACCCTGGTCTCTCTCTCTTCCCCTTGTGCTCCTTAGCTCATAAGCATTTTGCTCTATCACACACTCTCACTATGATGTGCTGTCACACCACAGGTCCAGATCAACTGATTATAGACTGGATCCTCCACAACTGTAAACCCAAATAAACCTTTTCTCTTTGTGAGTTAATTATCTCAGGTATTTTATTATAGTAACAGAAAGCTTACTTATACAGGACAGAGAAGAAGAGTAAATTTTAATTTTGAAAGCTCTGTGTCTTCAACTTGCAGGATTTAATAATATAAAAGGAATTCAAGATAAACAAATCCATTAAGATTACAAGTTCTGAAATGCATATGTGTATACTAATTTGTTTAAGTATTAAGTAGAAGACTATACATCCTATAAATTTCATGAAACAAATAAAGTTGGAAATAAGCTTGAAGAATAGGTCATGCTCCAGGAGGTGGAGGGGAGATAGAGGGAGAGGAGAAAGGGATTATAAAAATAGAAGAATAAAATGTGTTATGTACATGTACCAACTCCCCACACATGAGGATTGGGATCATTATGTACTATAAACATGTACTAATAAAAAAAATAGGAGGAAAAATAAAAAAGAAATGAGTCATGCATGCATGGTATCAAGTTAATAGGTCACAACTAGTGTTTTCAAAAACACAGTGAAATAAAAATACTAGGAAACTGTTCATAGGAAGGATAAGTACTTCACAGTAAAACTTTTGTTTAGATTATATCTATACTTTTTTTCTGAGTTGGAATGTGAAATAGTTTTGTTTTTACTGTAGGACACTTGTTTAACAGTATGAGAAACAAGTTTAAAAGAATACTATATAAGTAAAAGGAACTATGATACATGCTGTAATGCATCGCAGCTTACAAGAAACTGAAAAGCATTTCACTGTAATACTGAATAAATGCAGGGCAAATGATGTGAGCAGTTATTTTACTAAGAAGGGAATAGAGAAGAACAAAACAAAATTATTCTCAGTAATGAAGCCCCAAAGCCAAGCATGGTGTATTCAATAAACACTTGGGTAATGAATGAAAAATTATGGAATTAGTTAACTATAAGGGACCAGAGGTCATTAAGAATAGAAGGGCATAATTTAAAATATGTATGACAAAAATCTTTTTTATAGTAATATCAGAGAAATGAAAAAGTGTATGTATAAAAATCCATATATTGTATATGTATGTAAATGTATGTGTACAGATATTCCTTGTTTAACAATCTACCTGGTTAATGACTGCATACAAAGAGTTAGACAAATAAAAGCAAAGTCATCAAGTTAGAGTTTCCTTTGAATATTTCTTTGTTCTGAATATTGTAACGTACATACTACATACAATTCCTCATTTACAATCAATGCATTTAATGACTTTTTTTTTGGTACCAGGAATCAAACCCATGACCTCATGCTTGCGGGGCAGGCACTGTGCCACTGAGCTATATCCCTGGCCCATTTTTTTCTTTGGTACTGGGAATAGAACTCAGGACCTTGCATTTGCCAGGCAGGCACTTGTGCAGCTCAGCTATATCCCTAGCCCTAATGATTTAGTAGCAGGAAGTTAAACAAGGAATGTCTATATATGAATATGCATTTATCTGTATACAAATGCATACATGTACCTTCATATGCAGTTATATGATGTATAAATGTAAAAGCCCCACCTCAGACATCAAAGGCTTTAGTTTAATCCCCAGTTCCCACCCCTGCCGTGGGGTTAGATCTTCATGTTTACCATTTCTGGAATGTGTGGTTGTAAACTGGTTGTAAACGCCCTGCCCTTCCTGGACTCCCAAAATGTATTGTTCTTCCCCTAAATTCTCTACCCCTCCTGGATTCTTGGAATGTACTGTTCCTAAGTCCCCTCATTGTTACAGACGTGACATGTGTTTACCAAACAGGGTGTGGTTTTAGGGTATAAAAACCGCTCTCATCCCTGGATCGGCACTGGTCTGATCCTTCCCTGCGTGGAGGCTCTCAGTCAGTCCCTGGCCAGGAATAAAGGCTCGTCCTAAATTCCAATTGGCGGTCCCTGCGTCTTGGTGTTTATGTAAAGGAGAGGAAGAGGCTGCTTGCCGCCATTCCTCGCTTTAGTGCTTGTTGCTTTTGCTGTGTTCTGCCGCCATGAGCTGTAGCCCTCTGCCACGTGCCACTCTGCCTTGTAACCTGCCAAGTATGGACTGAAACCTCCACAAACTGTAAGCGAAATAAACCTTTCCTTCCTTAATTTTGGGCGTCAAGTATTTTGTCCCAGCAACGAAAGAAAAGTAACCAAGACACACAGGAATACAATTCTGTATATTACATAAAACTTGGTAATAAGTTACTATATTCTGATTTATATATTTACTATACTATGCACTTTATTCTATATATATATATATGGAGAGAGAGAGAGAGGGAAAGGAGGGAAGGAGAAAGATAACTCTAAAACAACCTCAGGTGGGTCCTTCAGGAAGGACTTCTACGGTAGGCAATGACAGCTCTATGAATGTTATGGCTCCCTGGAACCTTCCTGTGGGATGAGATGTGGAGGTGGAAGATGGTGAGACTGATGACCATGGCCCTACATAGGCCTATCCCATGCGCGTTTTTGTGTCTCAGCTTTATTACAAAGAAACTTTTAAAATAAAAAGAAGATAAAAGTTACCATAAGCTAATGTTAACTTACTTAAGAAAACTTTTTTTCTACAGTGTAGCCTAAGAGTCCAGTGTTTACAAGTCTACTGAGCAGGTTCCTCAGTGCCCTTGGCCTTCACATCACTCACCGACTTCCGGACCTGCAGGCTCTTTTCACAGCAAGTGCCCTCTCCGAAGGGCCATTTAAACAAACACAAATCTTTTATCCTCACCTTTGTACTTTGTGTGTTCTACACTTAGATACACAAATGCCAAGCACTGCGTGACAGCGGCACGCAGTACCATTACAGGAACAGGCTGTCCGTCGTGCCTAGGAATGGTGTCCTCTGGGTACCACCTGGCTTTGTGGAAGGCCTCCGTGCTGTTCCCACGATGATGAGGTCCCCTAGGGGGGCGCCGTGTGCATCCCGTGTATGCCATACAGACTCCATCCCAACGAAGCAGCCCAGCGGCTCCCACCAGCACGGGCGAGGCTGCACACCGGCGTGGGTGACGAAAGCGCGCCGTCCTCGGCCACCGCGAAGGGGCGAGGCAAGGAGCACGAGGACTGAACTACGAAAGGACGGGCGGCCGGCCTGGGCTGCACAGGCGCGCGCGTTCCCCCTGCCGTCTACCAGAGGCAACTCCAGCTTCCTTCTAGCCTAGAGATGTAATCCAGACAGCCGAACACGCGGGGCAACGCGACCTGGGCCGAGGGCCGGCGCAGGGGAAGGGGCGCGCACGCGGCGGGCGAGCGGCGGACGGGACGCACGGGCCCCGGTCCAGCGACCTCGCAGGCGCGTCTCGATCTGCCCGCCTCCCCGGGCCCCGGGTCGCCGCGGGAGCGGGGTCAGAAAAGGCGGCGAGGGGAAAGCCAGCCCTGCTTCCCCTCCACCGACGCTGGAACGGGAAGGCGCGCCCCGGACGTTCGCGCAAAACCCGGCTGGGCTGGGGGCCGGACAGCTTCCTCCCTCGGCCTCCCGCTCCCGGGCTGCTCACCATGCGCATGGCCTCTTCCATCCACTTTGCAGTCTCCTCTGCCGTCACCCCGCGCGAGCCGCTCACGGCCGCCGAGGCCGCCGCCTTCGCCTCCATGCCGCGTCCCCCAGGCCCGGACGGAAGAACAGCGCGCGCTGCGGAACGCCACGCGGGCGGGCCGTCGTTTCCGGGGGAGTCGAGCGACGGGACACCGGGGAGCGATTTCTGGGCGGACCTCGGGCGCTCCGGACCAGTGAGCGGCGGCGGCGGCGGCGCGGCGGCCGGCCCCGAAAGCGCAGCTGCTCCGCCGTAGTCCACGCCCCCTTCCCGCGGTGACAGTGGCTGCGGAAAGGCGGCGACGAGTGGCGTTCGGGCGGAGCACCGAGCGGGACGGAGGCGCTCCTGCCGGGTCGTCCGGCCCATGCGACAGAGAAACGGTGACCTGGTGAACCGGGCTCTCGTCCGAGGCAGCCCGCACCCCCCGGCGCCCGAAAATGCTGAGATCTATGTGGAATTTTCTGAAGCGTCACAAGAAGAAGTGCATCTTTCTGGGCACGGTCCTTGGAGGTGGGTGACAGGTGCTTGGAAAGGGACACTGGGGAGAACGGCGTGGGAAAGGGGACTTTCTGCTCCGGCGGGGGGAGGCCGGGCGATCGGTCCGGGCTGTGCGGAGGGCGGAGCCGGAGGAGCGGGCGGCAGAGCCCCGGGCTCCGCGCTGCCCGCGGCCCTGGC
>NW_004955436.1:16940942-16955813 GCF_000276665.1 Chinchilla lanigera | reverse complement strand
CGCCCGGCCCAGCCCTCGCCCACCGCGGGGCGCCCACCTCCGGCCCGCTGCCCCCGGCGTTCCCGCGAGGCCCCGCCTTCCTTTCTGGCCGCCCCCAGTACTTTGTTTGGCGTCTCTGCCCCCCGCAGTAGTTTCCCGAGGTCCTAAAAGAGTTAGCGGAAGCCTGCACTTCGGTGGCGTTCAGACTGGTGGTTTTTTGACAACACCTGGGGGCCTGGAAGATACAGACTAGATAAAGGAAAAGAAAGCCGCGTTAGGAAACACATTTTGCAGCAAGTAAATGCCAGCATTGAGAAGTTGTGCAATGTTCTCGGGATTGTTAAATTTGAGATCGTTACCTCCCTAGCCGACCTGTCGCTAGGCCAGGAGGAGGTTTACAAACAGCTAAGTTTTGAGACCCTTTTTCCTTAATATGACGATCATGTCTTAATATTTAGGGATTTGGACAATCAAAAGCCTTTTGAATAATACAAAAAAAGAATCTAGGGACTTCAAGAGGTTTTTTTTAGAATTTGAGTTTTTGAGATACGTGTTTATCCCTAGCTATATGCTTTGACTGCCGAACTACCAAAAAGTCAATAACAGAAGTTTCCCCAAGAACTTGTTTGCTTTTCTCTTACTGTTAGATTTTATTGTATCCCCCACCCCAATTTGAAACTAACAGCAATTAGCATCAGTAGTTCAGATTTGATGATCCTTGAAAGTCTGAAATAGGGTCCTGAGGAGGCAAGGATTGTGTTCTGCATGTCTCTGAGGTTCAGTACAAGTTGATAATGAGGATATGTGGATTTGATTACCTTTGAGAATTCTTTGTAGATAAAATGTATTTTCTGATGCCTTCAGTTTCTGTAATCTGTGTTTTTATGTTGGGTTGTGTGTGTGTGTGTGTGTGTTGTTGTTTTTTTTTGAGACAGTCTAGCTGTGTAGTAGACTGGTGTTTAACTCACTGTATTGGCTAGTCTACCCTCGAACTCACTGAGATCCTCATGTCTCAGCCTCCTGAGTGCTGAGATTTCAGTGCTTCTAGTATCTTGTAGTATTTGAAGTATATTTAGGTTGTGCTAATACCACACAGCCCATTATTTGTAAAAGCTAAGCATACATGTGTGGTGGGGACATAAGTAAAATACTTTTGCCACTCCTGAAGGGTGGAAAATTATCTCTTTAGCAGTTTTTGAGGTAATGGCACACTACTTCAAGCTTAGAAAAACAAACCTGATGATAGGTTAGAAATAATCACAGGGGAAGAAAAAGACTATACTTCAAATGTAGTTACAGTTTTTTAGAAAAAAATCTGTTGAGAGCTTTATAATTACAGATTATGAGGAATGAAAAAAGTTTCAGAGGAATAGAAATCCTGCTGTTTTCTAGCCAAAAAAAACCCCAAAAGAGGTGGCTGTGGATGGCATTTCTTTAAGCTTTCTGCTTTAGAGGAAAGTGCTCCCACATGTTAGGAAATATTTATTAAGTTGTAATAGTGCCAAAGGTAATATGATTGAAGATGTACAGATTTTTAAAATAATGATAGCTACTATTCATTGTGTGCTCACTGTATGCTGAGCATTTTACTAAGCTCATTCTATTCAGGGGGGATGACAACAGGTCCTTACTGTTACACCATTCGGAACTCCACCCAGAGTATTTAAGAAACTTGCTGAGGGTCCCAGAGTTAGTAACAGAGAGACTGAAATTCAAACTCAAGTATAGAGTCCGATGCAACCACTTTGTCTCCTTGGACTTCATGGTCTAAAAGGTAAGAAAAAAAGTGTACAAATAATAAAAATACAAAACTATTAGGTTAAGAAGCCAGATCAAACTGGCTCATAGCTTATTCAGTTATTTAAAAAAAAAAAATCAAGAAAAGCTTCATGGAAAAAGCAATGCATTTTGACAGGCCAGAAAATGGAGTGAGCTATCAGCCTGGGTGCTTAAAGAAGTTTGCAATGGCATGGTGGAAAAAAAAAAAAAAAAACAACTTAAGTAAAACTTTGAATCACAGGTCTTTTAAAGTAACAGTATATCCCTGCATTTTGGATGGGTAATTGCTTTAGACCAAATGATACAATTTGATCAGTTTGAGACTAGAGCAGCAGTCTTCACATTTTTTGATCTGAGGTTAAAGTTTCTAAAAAGCCTAAAGAGGTTTTTAAAACTCTATTAGATTTGATATTATAACCAAGAACTTTTCAAAATAATTAAAGTAGCAGTAATAACACTCATTGACTATTAACATAAGTAACACATTTTCAAGAAATTAATAAATGTGGCTTTGTCTTACGTTTTTAGATCTCTTTACTGTTTTGCCTAACTGAAGAAAGGCAGGTGTTGATATCTCATTCTGCATTCAGTCACTTGTAATACCACACAACATGTATCCTCTGTGGTCCTCTACTGTACGCTCATGAAAGAATGAGAATGAAAATGGCAAATAACATTTTAGGGACCTCGCAGGTTCCCTAAAATAGTCCTAAAGCTTTCAGGCATGCCCAGACAATACTTTAAGAAACATTTCACCACTACAAGAAGCATTGCAGAACAAAGAACAATCAGATTCATATTTATTGGCCTGCTGATTTTTTTTTAAAAAAAAGAGAACATTTATGTAGGACTTAGGTCTTAAACCTTGTAGTTTGTGGCCTTTTCAAAATTTTTATTAATTCATTCACTCAACAAACATTTGAATAAGTATGTACTTACTCTCACTGTACTGAGATCTGCGAATACAAAAGAATAAATTTGTTCCTGACTTTGAGGAATTCAAACAGGCTGGAAAACACAAATGGAAATAAGCAAAAGTGATACAGTGCTAGCATTACAGTACATTACAGTAATGCAGGGTGCTGTGGGAACCCGGAGGAGCAAGACACGTGTTCATCTGGAAACCTTTACTTGCGTTGAGTTGTAAAGCTGGCGAAGGAGAAGAGGGCAGAGATCTAAAAGGAGATGTGCAAGAGGTTCCAAAACACTGGTTTTGATGGATCAAAGTGTATTTCACTATGGCTAAGTACATGGGAAGTGATAAAAAATTGCTTTGGACAAGTACTTAGAGAGCAAATTGTGAGAGGCCTTTCTTACTACACCATGGTACCTAATGTACGGAGTATCCTGTGTCTTGGTGCTTTTCAGACTTCATTACGAATAACAGTTGCTTAAGGAACTTAATAAAAATAGGAAATCCTTTCCCCCATATTCTGCTTTTTTGGATCTGGAGTACAGTTTAAGAATTCCTTAATTCATTTGGTAAATATTTGAGTTCTCCAAGTGTACCAATAAGAGTTTAACCGGGCTGGGGATTTAGCTCAGCGGCAAAAGCACCTGCCTGGCAAGTGCAAGGTCGTGAGTTCGTTTCCCGGTACCGGAGAAAAACCAAAAAAAAAAAAAAAAGAGTTTAACCAAAGAAGAAGCTATTAACAGCTCAGTTCAACAGCATTAATTCAGGATCTAAATAAACACTATGGTAAAGGGGTTAGAAAAGTAACAAAATTAGGAATCTTATTTGTGTTATGAAATCAGAATAGCAGTACTTGGAGATCTGTTGGAATGGGAACAATGTTATTTTGTTATTGAAATTTTTAACCTAGTAAAATATGTCCGTTGTAATTTTTTTTTTCTTTGAGACAGAGTTGCATTGTCTAGTTCAGGGTGGCCTTGAACTCATTATGTAGACCTACTAAGAGATGGTTTTAAAACAACTGAATTATGAAAACACTACAGGATATTTCACGTTACCAACAATTCTCTGAAAGGAAACCTCAGAACATTTTACTTTTGGGGGATATTTAACGTCTCATTACTCATAATAAAGTTATATTATTATAACTTTTTTTTACAAGGTCTTAAACCTTGTAAAAAGGTTAAGAAAAATTAACCTTTAAGAAAATTTAAAGATCATATAATCTCAGTCTTTAATTTTATGAATGAGGAATTTAGATCCAAAGAGAGCAAGGAACCTGCTCAAAAGTCACCAAACGAGTTTGTGCCAGAGCCATCAATTATCTCCTGTTGTCCAGGCCAGAATTCAGGCTGCCAGTCAAATGTACAGAGTCCTGAGCTGTATATGTTAACTCACCAATTTTCTACTTTCATTCTTACTTTCCTAGTGAGAAAATCTGACAAAATCAGAATTTGTGAATTTGGGGTATGCGAGCCTCGGTGAACTAGACCTTCTATGGGAACGTCAGTGTTAACAACAATCATAGATTTAGAATTTTTGCCTGATTTCATGTCTTAGTTTGTGAGGTACCACAAATTGAGTGGCTTAAGCCAGAGAAGTTTATTACCTTACAGTTTTGAAAGTTAGCAGTCCAAGACCAAGGTGACCACAGGTTTGTTCCTTCTACATGTTGCAAGGGATCTATACTGAGCCTTTGTCTTTGGTTTGTAAATGGTCGTTTATGTTCACATTGTCTTTCCTGTGCGTGTGTTTATCCCAGTTTTCTCTTCTTGTAAGGTCACTCACTAGTCATGTTGGTTGAGGACCTGCCCTAATGACCTCATTTTATAATTTAATTACTTCTGTAAAGATTCTGTCTCTGAAAAGGTCACATTCCAAGGTACTGGGGCATCAACGTGGGTCTGGGGTTGGGAGAGTGGGCCAGTTCAACCCATCACAACTCATTGCTTTTTTTAACTTCAGTTAGAATATACTACACTTATCCAACAAATATAGTACTTCCTAAAATAAATTACCCGTTTTACTGAGAATGTGACGGAAGAGGTAGACCTTTTCCTCAGGAAAACAAATATAGCAATCAAGTTTGCTATTACTCCACAAAAATTCTTAGTTACGTAAAGGGTGTCATTTCAGTGTTTCACTTTACAACATGTCTTCATGGATAATAATCATTTCATATCTAACTTTTAGCACTGTACTATCCAGACAAGATAAGCAACTTACGTGAACTAGTTGTGTCAGAGTTGCCTCTGACATAGGATCACGTTGTGAAATATAAGTCAGTTTCTTCATTCTGTTGGTATTGCGGCCCTGTCATCGGTTTACTTAGGAAGGACTATAGGAGATATAGCCATGAGGCCCCTTATATGAATTTTTTTTTATTTTTGAGCATGATTATAATACATTTATTTTTATGCAAGCATACCAACAATAGTATTTCATTTCTAACTTTAAACTATATAATTTTATTGAACTGTTATTTTTAAGAAATATATCATTTCATCTATATCATCTGTGTTAGTGAAAGTAAAGTATGTGCTTGTTTTGCAGTTCTTAGATGTCTGCCCCCCTCCTCTCTTATGACACACAGACCAAATCCACTTATTTGAATTCTGTGTCATTTTTAAGGTCTTTCTGATGATATTGTGGGCCACAGGCAGTTGGAGACAGGTGAGGGTTCATTACACCCCTGCAACCTTGCTGCCAGATTGTGAAGAAAACAAGTTTTGTCACGCATAAAAAAACCTGTCAAAGGTGAAATGGTAACACAACCTGTTCTATAAGCTCGCTGAATTCTGTCCTTATTTGGCACTGTGGCAAATGTGACAGTATTCAGCTGCAAAATTCTGGTGGCCATCCTCCAGTCATTGGAGTCATTTGAGTTTTAAAGCCTCAGGATTCCAGGCTGAGCCATTCATTCCTAAGGGGGAGGACTTGATCTATTCAGCTTCGTATTCGGGCTTGTATGAATATTACCTTAATGTTTTAGCTTGCCCAAAACTTTGAATGCGGCATATTTAATCTATGAGAGTTCGTTTCTGATATTCATTATATTAATATTTGGTGCTGATCAGAGATAAAAGTTACTTGAAGCACTTAAGCCTTAAAGTGTACCTTTTGTCAAATGCTAATAAACACCAGAGTATTTACATTCCTGCTGAGGACAACTGACTGTCCCCCACCTTGAGTATAGACCTAAATGTTACATTCACATCATACTGTGTCTGCTGGAGTGTGTTACATTACAGATGTGTGACACCACCTGTATTTATGCTGCGGTGTTACAATATGCCCTCTTCCTCCCCATTACAGTTAAGTTACTAGTTTTTAGCTAAGAAAAGCTCCATTTTCCTCAGAGATTTTTCTAACTCGTGGATGAATAGATGCCATCCTGATTCTTTCTTTCATTCTTCCTTTTGAAACTTTGGCCTATAATTTTAAAAAGTATTATGTAGTCGTATAAGATTACATTATGTGAATCAAACAAAATATATCTAGAAAATTCCTTTTGCTGAGCGTTTATAATATCTTTAGATAACTATTAAAGGCACTGTTAGACTTTCTAGATTTAATTCCTTTTGGCCTTTTCTGTGTTCATCATTTCCTCTGTCATTGGCTATTAAACTGCTAACCTTTCTCCCTTTAGTTCAGTCTTACACAGTTATTTAATATAGATTTTTACAAGTTGTAATTCTTAGATTTTCTCTAATATAAATCTTATAACTGGGTTAAAAAAAGATTAAAAGTACTGTTCGGAATTTTCAGTACTCTAATATTACTACTTTATTTTTAAAAAATTATTTTAGGAGTATATATCCTGGGGAAATATGGACAGAAGAAAATCAGAGAAATACAAGAAAGGGAGGCTGCAGAATACATTGCCCAAGCACGACGACAGTATCACTTTGAAAGTAACCAGAGGACTTGCAATATGACAGGTAAGATAAAGAAAACATTTATACATGTATGAAGTTGCTTATTTTTTGTTTGTTTTGAGGTACTAGGGATTGAATCCAGGGCCTTTACACTGAGCTACATCCCCAGCTTATTGTTTTATATTTATATTTTGAAACTTTCCCAGGCTAGGCTTGAACTTGTGATTGTTCTGCCTCAGGCTCTCAGACTGCTGGGAGTATAGGTATACCCCACCATACCTAGTAGAGTGGCTTGTTGATTTGTATTAATTTGTGTATTTCTGGAGTCAGAGACTCAGGTCTCTTTGAAGAGGAGACGTCAGAGAAGAAAGCAAACAGAACGATGGCGAGAGCTTTGCACAGTGCTTGAGATAAGAACAAGCATGGAACATTCAAGAAACTACTCAAAGTCATATAGCTTAAGAGGAATGAGCAGTGGATGAGGGGTAGGAACCGTGGCTGCAGGGTTAGGCCTGATCCCACAGGACCTCACAGTCATAAGTCACAAGTTTGTTACCTTTGCAGGGCTCAACTACAGACATACAAGTCTCGTACCATAGTGTGTGCTCAATTGGTGTTAACTAGGGTCATAGTTTAAACTCTGAAGCTAGAAACATACTGGAAGAATGAGTGTCCTAACAGAATCAACCTGCCCATATTTGAAGAGAACAAAGTGTTAGTTCTAACTGGCATAACCCCTTGAACAATGTTCTCTAATCTGTGAAAAATCTGTTCTTTTTTATTGTTTAGAGCTTAATCTCTCTAACATTTCTTTCAAGAACAATTAATTCAGAAAGAAATCAAAAAAGTAAATGATCCTTGTTTAACTTTAAAAGTAGAACTTTATTTCTGGAGCTGAAAGGACTTTCTTGTTAATTTACTTGCCTCGTTTTACAAATAAAGAAGCTGAGATCAAGAAGAGAGAGAGGCACACCCAAAGTTACAGCTTGAGTTGTGAATTGTCATATTTGTAATAATTCTCTGAGAAATGAATCCATTCTGTAAAGCACAGAATAACTGAAATACTGCTTTTAATGACAGCTCTGTTGAGGGACCGTAGGTAAAAAGTATGGGCTCAAAGGTGAGGCATATCTGGTCAAGCTTCCAGTTTGAATTATATCATCTGTGTGTCTTTGGACCAGTTTAAATCCCAATTTTCTCCTCTGTAAAATAAACATAAAAATCCCACGTGAGAAATGTTTTTGTTGCTCCACCCACAGCGCCCTCATCTCTGGGCTATTCAGATCATTTTCGTGGAGGACTGGTGTCTTGTATTCCACGACATTTCCCCTCCAGCACCGACACATTTTCTGGTGATCCCTAAGAAACACATTGCCCAGATTTCTGTAACAGAAGATGATGATGAAAGTTTTCTTGGACATTTAGTGATTGTTGACAAGAAATGTGCTGCTGACCTCACCTGAACAAGAGTTTTGGAATGGTGGTAAATGGAGGCGCAGATGGGGGACAGTCTGTGTATCATGTTCACCTCCATGTTCTTGGCAATCAGCAGATGCTTTGGCCACCCAGCTAAGCATGTGTTGGGGGTAATTTTCCCTTGTTTAGGCAGTGATGAAGTTTACAAATTCCATTATGTTAAACAGCACACTTACTTTTGCCTGTGTATAGAGTGATTGAAGAAATTATTATAAAAACCTATATGTAATAAAAGACATCATTGCATGGTTTAAAAAAATGTTTTGTGACAGTGTGATGAAATAATGACTGTGAAGTTCTTGGCACTTAGTAAATACTCAGTAAATCATAACTTTTAAAAATAACATAATTTAAACATTTAGCTACCAGGACATTTTAATGAACTTTGAGAGACCAAGAGTGATCACTTCAGGTTACTATTAAGATTTTCAGGAAATAGAAAAAGGTAGCTCCCAAGGTCTCAAAATGCATCTCAGTTTGATGTGGACCCTCCTGTGAGTGTGGCTCCTTCAGGAAGCACGTGAGGATAGGGTTAGATGTGGGAGATTTCTTACGTCTCTCTGGAGAAAGTGGGGAGAGAGCAGGCGTGAGCAAGGAAAACTTAACGGAGTTCACTGGTAGAGAAGTCCCCTCCTCAGCGCTCTGACTGGCTGAGAGCAGCGTAGACCTCGTAATGGATCTAGGGGGTGGCACCTGGGGCTGTTGGTTACCTATGCCATCCCAGCAGAAGGTGGGAGTAGCACATGCCCGTCACCATCCCAACCCTCAAATAAACAAATAGCTGACTACAGACAGTCAAAACTAATATATGGTGATCACCTGGAGGCAAAATACAGGTTTACTGAATAGCTTGGCAAACTAGCTTCTCTTATGCATTGATAATAGGACTATAGATAATAAAATTAAGTTTATTTCCCTTTAGATAAAAATTTATACTGGATACGACAGGAAAAATTGAGTACTTTTAGGTAAATATGACTACTTTTCTTACTCAAGAAGTTTACCCACCTTGAAAGATAGCAACTGCTGGCGTGCTTCTGTGCTTGGCCTTTGATTGTACCTTCTTCAGGGTTTTACCAGAGGTTTAAAGGGCTCCTTACTGAATTTATACATGAAATGATGTCATATGCATAACTAACAACACAAGTGAAGTTTCTCTCTACAAAATAGCCTTGACCCACTTAAGTGCTAGATTAAGTGCACAAATGAGTTTTTCTGCATTAAGGAGGCAAATGTACAGATAAAGAATTAGCTGAGTTGATTTGCAAGTAGGATGTGTGAATAAAAATTGGAAATTCTAGTTGAGCACAAACTTGTTATAAATAAAAGTCTGATGTGACTTCTAGACATAATCATTTACTCTTAGACTACAATAATAAAGCATGTGGTTCAGATCAGAGGGACACAGCATACTCTGCCAGTCAGAACACAGGGCCATTTCTGCCTCTCACACTCTAAGATGTTTGCAAATGTGAGTATGTCATAAGGAGGTAGACTGGATAATAAGAGCTAACATGTACTGAACATTTCTATGAGCCAAGAAGCATTGTTCTAAATGTTTTTTGTATCTCAGTCCTTATGACAGGCCTGCACAGTGTAGCAATCTTCTGTTTTCCATAATTTACCTATGATGAAACTGAGGCACATCAGTGTTAAGTAACTTTCTCAAGGTTACAGAGATCCAAGACAAGTATTTGTGTTTGAACGGGGGATACTCAGCATGAGACCAGACAGCTAAGATGCTGCATTTTTATGTTTACATAGAAGTGGGTGATGGGTTCTGGGACAGGTTCCTCGGTTCTTGTGTCGCAAACAAAGAATTGGACATGGCACATGACGGTAAGGAAAAAGCAGCAAAGCTTATTAAAGCAATAGTACATTCAGAGTGAGCAGGCTCGCACCTGTGAAAGGACAATGGCAGAGTGCTAGGGGGATGAGGTGTAGGAGTTCAGAATGTTGTGCCATTCTGGATGCCTCTCACTGGGGTCTTCCAGAGTGTGATTGACAGGGTGCTGAGTCACATCAGCTGTGTCTCTCGCCTATGTTTTCATCACCTTTCCCCATAATTCACTCGTTTTAATTGGATGTACGAGACGCAGTCCATACGCGTGAACCTACAGTGCGCTCCAGGTGAAGAAAGGTTCCTGCAGGTCATACCATCAGATCTGGTGCACACGTGTACATCCTGGCTTAGAATTTTGGAGTTTTTCAGGGCAGGCTCAGACCTCTTTGCTTCCCTTGTCTTTGCCTCCACTGTAGTAAGTCTTAAGATAAGGGCAGAGGAGTGTTGACTTAAACCACCCAATGGTAGCAGGTTCACTAACTCTATCACAGAAAAAGAATTTTCAGGATGAGTCAGAAAGAGGCACAAGGAGGGTTTATTAGGCGGAGACAGTGTAGTGCGCACTCAGGGGAGGAGTGTGGGTGTGCAGAGAAATGAGACACTTCACAGTTTGGGACTGAGTACGGTCATACTTTCCTTGACAGAGTGAAGCACTAGAGGAAAAAGCATTCCTACAAGGATACCAGCCAGTGTGCAGGCATGATATTGTTTTTCTTTTCCTTTTTTTAATAGATGATTTAAACATTCTCTGGACTCACTTAGCCTTTTGTTTACTCTCTTAATTAGGCTAATTTATGGCCTTCTAGTGATCTGGTAGGGAAGGAGTGTAAATCTGGCCAGGGCTGTTGACACTGGAACAGTCCTTACCTCAAGGCCTGGCCTGGCTCCTATACCTTACTTTCTTCATTGAGCCAATGTATCTCCTTTAACAATGGGCCTGGTAGAGAAGTGTAAATCTAGCCCAGAAATACTGGCATGGGCCTGTCAGGTGACTTCTGCTAAGTCCTGGAAGTTGCAGTCTGCCTGTATTAGTTGTGATTTCCTTGTCTCCTTTCTACCTATCTTTTCTGTCCTATCTCAGGGTGAGTGGAGGGGAACACTCGAGCAGCGCATGGGGGAAGTGGCCCCAGTTGTGCTATCTATATTAAAAGTATTTGTTCGGTGTTAATATGTAGAAGAGAATAGGTGTGTGTCTGGTTGAATAGGCTGATGTGGAAAGTTAGTAATCTCTTCTCTGTCAGAAGAATTATTAAAAAGATTCCTCTTAAATTATTTTACCACATAATCACATAATCTTTAAACTAGTTCCTTATTAACTGAGATTTCTGTGGGACTTTGGCCTTACCCATGTGCTTGCTTTCTCTTTCTCTGTAAAATGACATACAGTTGTCCCTCTATATCCATGAGGAACTCGTTCTAAAATCCAAGGATGTTCAGGTCTCATATGAAATGGTAAAATGTTTGCAGTAGCCTACACATGTCCTCTCATATACTTTACATAATCTGTAGATTACTTCTAATGCCTAATGCAGTGGGAATAGTTGTTACCCTTGTTACTGTGCAGGGAATGTTGAGAAGGAAACAGTCTGTACATGTGTAGTACAGACACATTTGTTTCAAATATTTTTAATCTGGAAAAACTAGCTGATACCAAGGGGCAACTGTATTGTGCTTGGACTAGATGATACGCCAAATATGCTAAAATATATGCTAACTTCTACATTAGTTCTGAGTTTCTAACTTCAGATAATGGTCTAATCTAGGAAACTCAAATGTACAGCTTGAGAAAATATAGTGTACTGAATCTACAGGGAGCAGCCTAAAAATAAATCTTGAATATAAAATTAAAACCTGCATTTTCTATAGAAAAATACAGATTTTATAATTAATATATCTTGGCTAGTCAAGCAGTGAAAATCAAATAATAAAAATTTCCTCTTTAGAATATGGTATTTGTGATACGTTTCTTTCCATTTTTTTCTTTTTCGCTTCTTCAAACTTTATTTCAATAAAAGTATGCTTTTGGAAACATTTATATTGGATGATAAAATGCATTTTAAATGATCCGATACAATTTTAAGTAAAAATTTAGAACATGGCTTAAGATTTTAAGCAGGATTTATAAGTCTGCATTATCTTTATTACAAATGTTTAAAAAAATACCGCTAAAGGAGGCAACAAGAACCTTGAACAAGAACCTTTGGTTTACTGCGGAAAAACATGTATCACATTGTAAAGTTGATGAAGCTGGTGCAGCAAAACATGGTTTCATTGTTAAAATGCTGGTGTAGGAGGTTCAGTGACTAAGGGATGTGGAAGTAGTGGGGAGGGAGCTTATGCACACGAGCAGAGCTGTAAAAGCTGATTTACCTGAAACTGCATGTAGGTTGTGAATCTAAACAAGGCAAGATTCGGCTAATTTCTTCAGTCTGAACTAAGACTGTAAGTTCACTTCACCTGCTAACATCAACAAGGAAACTTGGCACACTAGCATTTGAAGTTTTTCTTATGTCTGCAAAGGAAAAGAAAATTAAGCTTTTTTCCCTAGCATTTCAGTTTAGAAGTAACAACATACTACAAATAAGGGATTTCTCCCTTTGTGAATATTTGGTAACAATGCCATCAAGTCACCTGGTTTTTAATTTGTATCAACATTCAAGTGCAAATAAGTCTCCACAGTTAATGACCACAAGACTTTAGAATTGAAAAGTAAAATGTTCCTGTTTAGAAAACTAGAACAAAATATCTAGCGGTGATAAGAAGCCTTATGAAAACAGTGTGGTCCCTATAAATTATACTTCCATGCAGAAACAAGGTCAGCTCCAAATAAGCAGGAGCTCTTTAAAAAAAAGGGGGAAAAAAACTTAAAATATTTTGAAAATCCACGGGAATGTAGGTTCAAAAATAACTGAAAAAGGATTCAATGTATAATGTGTTCTAGTATTTAAAATTTATCACTAGTTATATAACATCAATTTACAAATAAAATGTTAGTTCTTTTATCAAAAGGGAAAATTCTAGATTTAATGAAGAATTATAGAAGAATATTTATTAGAATGATTATTCATATTTTCTAGGACTTTCTTAGAAAATAAGATTCTAATAGCTCTACCCAAATATCATAGTTTTCAAAAGGAAAAGCTCCCAGTTGTACCAGAAGTTCTAATTACTAATTTACTTTTCATCGAAACATTTTCATTAGGGCGTGTTTGTGGTTCATATTACTTACATTCCTTGTGAGGAATTTGTGCGTGTATATAATACATCCCGATTACCTTTTCTCCTTCCCCTTTCCTTTCCCCTCCCCCATTCATCTCTTAGCCCACTCCTTCTGTTTTTCTTTGTATATGTTGCAGTGCATGTTTCCATCCTTGTGTGTAGCTGTACATGTACAGAACACATCTTCATTCCTTTACATCCCCTTCTCCTCTCTCCCTGCCCCCCCTCCATCTCTTGATCCCTTTCCTCTTTGAGAAAGATCTATCTCCTTACTTCCTAGTATCTGTCTTTTATTTTGCTTTTTGTTTACACTTTGGGTGTCTAGAAATCATGTGATGTTTAAGTTTGTGTGTCTGCTTTATTTCACTTAAAATGTAGCCTCAAGGTGCATCCATTTCCGTATGACCCAAATTTATCTTTCCTTATGTCAGAGTAGTACTCCATTGTGCATAAATACATTTTGTGTATCCATTCACCTGCTGATAGACATGTAGGCCACTTCCAAGATTTAGCTACTATGAATTGTGCTGTTACAACATAGGTGTACGTGTATCATTGTAGCATAACGTCTTTAACTCTTTGGGGAAGATATCTAGAAGGGAAACAGCTATGTCTAATGGAGTTTCTGTTGTTGTTTTCTGAGGAATCTCCATACTGATTTGCAAAGCAGTTGTACTAGTCTATATTCCCACCAGCAGTATAGAGAAGTTCCTTTTTTCCCATAGCCTTGCCAGAATTTGTTGTTACTTGCTTTCTTGATGATGCCCATTTTTTTCTGGGATGAAATCTCAGTGTTGTTGTGGTTGCATTTCTCTGATGGCCTGCAGTTTTGAGCATTTCTTTATGTACTTACTGGCCATTTGTACTTTGTCTTCAAATGTCTTTTCATTTCACTTGCCTATTTTTTGATTAGGTCATTTATTATGAGGGGGTCTGATATTTTTAGTTCTTTATATATTCTTGATATTAGTCTCTGTCTGAGATATAGCTGAGCAATTTTGCCCCACTCTCATGGTTGCTTCTTTTGCTGTGCAGAACCTTTTTTATTTGATATGATTCTATTTGTTGTCAATACTATTTCCTGTGTAACTAGTGTTCTGTTCAGAAAGTCCTTGTCTGTGGGTAGGACTTCAAGAGTTTTACTTTATTTGTTTTACAGCAGGTTAAGTTTTCTGTCTTATCATTTAGTTCTTTGATCCAATTTTAGTTTAGTTTAGTACATAGTGACGGATACAAGTCTAGATTCATTGTTCTACATGTGGATAGCTGGTTTTCCCAACATTGCTTATTAAAGAGGCTATCTTTCCTCTAGTGTATATTGTAATGGGGTTTTATACATTGTGTCAACTTGAGAAGTTTAGAAGTTTAATTAAACAACTCAGTACGGGGCCAAGGTCCTCTCTAGTAAGCATCCTTATCCTCTGCAAGAGGAGGGCACAAAGACAGTGCGAATGCTACCCCCCACTAGGGTGGAGAGCCTGCATGCAATGTAAGGGAGGGAAAGAGGCTTGTTCTCCACCTTTCTGCTCTTTGTGCTTTTGTTGTCTTCTGCTGCCTTGAAGTATTGTCTCTGTGCCATGCCACCCTGCCTTGGAGCCAGCTGATTATGGACTGAAACCTCCACAAACCATTCTGTCAAAGACCTAATAGTTGAACATGCTTGGGGCTGTTTCTGTATCTTCTGTTCTACT
Organism: Chinchilla lanigera; assembly: GCF_000276665.1. Classification (NCBI taxonomy): domain Eukaryota; kingdom Metazoa; phylum Chordata; class Mammalia; order Rodentia; family Chinchillidae; genus Chinchilla; species Chinchilla lanigera. The sequence continues at coordinate 16,941,035 of NW_004955436.1, read as the reverse complement.
CCACTGATTCTCATGTCTGTTTTTGTGCCAGTACCATGCTGATTTTATCACTGTAGCTTTGTAATATAACTTCAAGTCCAGGATTGTGGTGCC
>NW_004955436.1:16917774-16940637 GCF_000276665.1 Chinchilla lanigera | reverse complement strand
ATAGTTTTTGTTTCTAATCTTTTACTTTCTTAGGTTAATTCCTAAGTATTTAATTTTTCTTGGTCCTATTGTGAATGGTATTTTTTTCTTACTAATTTGTTTTTCACTGAGTTTTTAGCATACAGGGATGCTATTGATTTTTGTGTGTTGATTTTGTATCCTTCTACATTGCTGAATTTGGTTATTAATTCTAAGAGTCTTTTAGTATAATTTTGGGGTCTTCAACAGGAAGGATCATGTCACCTGCAAATAATGATAATTGGATTTCTTCCTTTCCTTTAAATTTCCATTTTTTTTCTTTGCTTTGCATGATTGCTCTGGTCAGTGTTCAAGGACTGTATTGGACATGAGTGATAATAGTAGATGTCCTTGTCTTATTCCTGATTTTAGAGGGAAAACTTTCAGTTTTCTCCCATTTAATATGATGTTGGTGGTAAGTTTATCATAATTGGCTTTTACCAGATTGAGATAAGGTCATTCTATACCTATTTTCTTCAGAGTTTTTAGTCAGAAAGGGATTTTGGATTTTTTCAAACACTTTTTCTGTATCTGTTGAGATCATTATGTGCTTTTTGTCATCGCATCTGGGCTATTCTGTCAGAAACTTGCTTGATTTCATGCCAGAAGAATTAAAGAACAGTCTCTGCTTGGTCCTAAATGCAGGGTTTGGGCATATGTGTCCTGGATCTCTGTGATTGACAGGTCACACCCACTTGCCCAGCCAGATGGCCATGCCCTAATCTCCTGCTTCTGTAACTTATTTTACTGTAGTAAAAAACTAACAGTAAGAAAATTCCACATTGAATTTTTAAGTATTTTTAAAATTTTGTCATTTTAGTGTTAGAAACTCATTTTAATTTGTAAGTGTGTGTGTCTCCTGGATTTTTTATACAATGCAGAGACACAAAGTAACTCCTGTGTATTGTTTGTGAACTTTTTCCTTATACAGTATTGCATCTCATTTTGTCTTCACATTATTGCTGGGAGAAATAGACATGCAGTAGCCATTGACAAAGTCAGAACTAAAACTCTAGCACTCAATTCCTAGCCTGCTGCATTTTTGTCTTATGTTACAATAAATACTGCTTTGTATTATCTAATAACCTTTTTTCAAAATTAGGAATAAAATGTGAAACAAAAAGTATTGCTAATTATAAAAATGTTAGTTTTGATAATTTTCATTATATCAGAAGTAAACATTTATTGTTAGAAGTAAACATTTATTGGAGAGTATAGAAAAGAAAGGGGGAAAAAAGAACTACACATAGTCCATGGCCCAGAGACCGCCACGGGGTTTCTTTCTGTTTTTTCTTCTGCATGTACTTGTTTACATTGCTGTGATCATAATGTATGTATAGTTTATTCCAGTTAACATAAGAAATAGATGATTTATTAGCCCATAATAGTTTTATATTACTGTCAGTAGTGCATTTCTCTAACCTTGACGTTCTCTCCAAGTTCTTACATGTTGCTAGTCTTATCACATGGCTTAAAACAGTCTACATTTTTCAATGCAGGTAGAAATGTCACTTGTGACCTTTTAAGTGTTCTGTTTGTGTTACAGTGCTGTCCATGCTTCCAACACTGAGAGAAGCCTTAATGCAGCAACTCAATTCGGAGAGCCTGACAGCTCTGCTTAAAAACAGGTAAATTTTTGTTCATAGACTTCACTTAAAGTTTTTAGAATGAATTAAAAAACATTTCAAAAGTCTTTGGTTCCTTCTAAGTATGGTGATGAATTTACATGATCAATTACTAGCAAAATGAAATACAAATATGGCACAGCATACGATATTAATAATTTACCTGACCGTGACAGCTTGTAAAACACTACACCTACAGCTTGAAGGAGAGGTTTATTTAGGCCCGTGGTGTTCAGAGGTTCAGTCCACGGTCAGCCGGCTCCAAGGAAGAGATAGGAAGGGGAAGGGCCTGGGTGGAGGGAGCTGCTCACCTCATGGTGGTGAAGATACAGAGAGCAGGGCAGAGGCGGGGAGGGAGAGCTGCCCTTCTCGGTCACACCGGCAGTGACCACCTCTCCCCAGACCCCACCTCCTACCCAAAAGCCAGCGAGGAGCTCAGCTCCTCGGCTGGAACAGCACCTGTACTCAGTCACCTTCCAGACACAGGAGGCTCTTGGGAAATGCTTCAAACCTAAACCACAACAGATATCATAGAAACCTATCAAACTAATTTTCCTATTAAGCTAGTTTGATAATAACTATTTAACAGCCTTATCAGTTTCATAATAGCAAATAAGCCACATTGTTTGCGGTATTTGGCACTCTTATTGAAGATTGACAGTGGCAATAAAGTTTCAGTGACAGAGAATCTTAAATACCTCCCATCACAAGAGAGAATACATTTTAAGGGTTTAGATTTAAACAGTATTTCAGTGGCACTAAAAAGTCTCATTGTATTTAACTTACAGTAAATTTCCATCCGACAAACCATTTAAAAGGAATCTTTGCATAGAGAACATTTTTCCCTGTCCTGTGCAAATTTGGAATCCGAATTTCTCAAAAAGGAAGCTGGCAGGTGGTGTGCACCTGTAATCCCAGTACTCGGGAGGCGGAGGCAGGAAGATTGCTGAGAGTTCACAGGCAACCTGGGCTACAAAGTGAGTTCAAGGCCAGGCTGAACTACAAAGTGAGACCCTGTCTCAAAGAACAAAACAAAAATTCTGAAGATAATGAGCATTAGATCTGAGTCTAGATTTTGTGTGTGTGTGTGTGTGTGTGTGTGTGTGTGTGTGTGTGTGTGATGTTAGGGAATCAAACCTAGGGCTTCTTGCACATTAGCCAAACGCTGTACTGCTAAGCTCCATCCCTAGCACAAAGGTCAGTATTTTAAATCCACTTTTGAAATCCGGTTTTAGTGACTGTCAATACAAAGGAGTGTCCTAGGTGGTATGACTGCCATCTCCCACCAAAGTCACACCAAATAAAATACACTTTCAGCATGCACAATTTCAATTCAGACACCCTAAGTTTCTATTTCTCACATTGCTGCAACTAAGCTCTTCCTACTATTTTCTTAGTGGCACTTTGAATTTTTTTCTGAAAAAGATGTGATTTACTTGCATTAAAATACCTAGATGGGGTCTGTACCTGATAGTCCATTCTCAATTTAATCAAAATAAATATGGTGCTCAATGGTAGAAAATTTACCTAGTATGTAGGGAGGCCTGAGTTCAATCCCCTGAACTGCCAAAAAACAAAAAAGAATCAATATGGCACTCCACCGTGGATCCTATAGATTAGATGAAGTGTGCCTTGGTACCTTGTAGGATCTACTCCACATATGTTTTGAATCTATGCTGTCTAGGGCAGGGATGATTGAAGCTGCAGCATCTGTTCATAGCAGAGAAAGGCAAAAAGTTACAATACCCCACAATTGCAATGATAATTCAATTTCTTGCTGAAATACAATTTTATGTTGAATATAGTAATAAAGAGTATCAGGTTGTATTTTGCATGTATTTGTTGCTTTTAATTTTTTTAATAATTTATTTTTATTTTACAAGAATTATTGGTCTGTGGTAAGTTGGAAATAAGAAAGAGAAACAAAACTGGGTTTTCCACTTAGGAGCTCTGAAAAATACTGAATTACATCCACATAGTATATCCATATAGGAGAGTTAAATATATTTATTTAAAAAGATGACTGCTGTCTGTATACTACTGTGAAAAAATTGCCAGAGTATAATGCTATAATTTTTACAGTAAACAAAAATTATGTAGTATCATTCCATTTAAGAGGGCAGATATAAATATATTAAATAATACATATTTCCTTATATAAAGTAAAACAGTAAAAAATAAAGGAATTTTTGGGGGGTAGTGGTGGTATTGCGAATTGAACCAGGGACTTTGTGTGAAGCTGCATCCCCAGGCCCTTCCTCATTTCTTTATTTTGAGACAGTGTCTCTCAGTGGCTGAGTTCCTCTGGGCTCAAACAGTCCTTCTGCCTCAGCCTCCTGGAGTGCTGGTATTGCAGGTGTACACCACCACACCTGGCTTAAAGACTTTTATAACAGTCACTTGTGAATATGGGACAAAGTGAAGAGGGATAAGAACATACTTTTTTGAATGTGCTATGTTGTACAAACTTGATTTTGGAACCATGTAAATATTTTACATAATTATAAAAGTACATTTACATGTTTAAAAAGCAATATCTAGCCAGGCATGGTGGTGCATACCTGTAATCCACCATTCAGGAGGATGATGCAGGAGGATCGTTGTGAGTTCGAGGTTAGCCTGAATTGCATAGCAAGACCTTGCCTCAAAAAGACTAAAAAAAAAAAAAAAAAAAAAAAGCAATAGCTAAATATTGGTAGTGAAATAAACCTAAATGTAAATCTAGTCAGTACTATAACCACAAAGACAGAAACTATGCTAAGTGACTTCAGAAAAGAAGTTTGACTGTGTATCCTTCATGAAATATATAGTCTTCTGACACACAGAATTGACAAAACTTCAGACCCTTTTTAATATTGCTACTGTGATTTTACAACTAATGTACCTGGCTTGAGGGATTAAGACTTAGTAATTATGTTAGTTTCACAGGATTCGGGAGTGGGCAAAATGAAGTGCTGATTTAAGATCAGTGAAATTAAGTTAAAAACCCTGTGGCCTTGTGTTACGGCTTCTGCACTGTGACCAAATACCTCAGAAAAAGCACTTACAGGAGGAAAGATGTATTTTCGCTCATGGTTTCAGTGTATGGCAGGCTGCTTCCGTTGCTGTGGGCCTGAGCTGAGGCGGAACGTCGTGGAAGGGCCTGGTGGAGGGGAGCGGCTCAAGTCATGGTGGCTGGGAAGCAGAGCAAGGGAAAAGAGCCAGAGAAGGCGCTGGGGACCGGATACAGACCCCATGGTCGCTCCGCCATGACCCAGTCCCTTCAACTCAGTCCTCCTCCATTTTCCACCCCTCCCAGGAATGCCATCAAATTATGATCTCATCAGTGGCTTCGGCCACTGATGACGTTAGAGCCCCCATGATCCCATGAGCACAGATGAGCAATTGGAACACCAAGAGGGATAATAATTACGTATTACGTATTTAATATATAAGTACATTCATATGTTCATAATGATACTTTAAAACAAAGAAAGTGTACACAGGATCTACTTCATTATTTGTGAAATGGTGCATAAGGAAAAGAAAGAAACATTTTTCCTGATTTTCCTTTATGGCTTTATAGCACATGTCTGCATGTGCTCAGGAAGAGCGAAAAGATGAGTTTATGCCAGTAAAAAAGCTTCCTATTATTGCTTACTAGAATTATAATTATTTCTTGCTGTATTTTTTGGGCTTTTCTTCAGATATTGTATTGTTCTTCATTTTAAAAATTAAATATAAATTTATAAAGTTCAAAGTTTTTATTTATTTAACTTAATTATTTTCTTATCTGATTTTTTTCTTTTAGACCTTCGAACAAGCTGGAAATATGGGAGGATCTAAAGATAATAAGTAAGCCCACATAAGAGCACATCCTTAAGCTATTTATAAAGGAAAATTTTTGTATTGTGTTGTGTGAGTGCCTCTTTATAAGCCTTACGGAGTTGTCATTGCAGTTAAATACAGTAATACTTATAAAACAAATGAATCAATAGTCATAGGAAGCACTCCGTGAATGTTGATGGTGGTATTACTGTTGTTCGTATAATACTGATATGAGAAATTGTCCTAGACAGCATATGCCTGTATTAGGTACTGATGTAATTAGCATTGTATTTGAAAGGAGGTTTTTACTTCAAGGGTCAGTAGTAACTGTGTGTTGCTAAATCCACAGGGACAGTTTCCTTCTGGTAGACAGACCTCTTGACGGCAGTCACCACCTCTGCTCCCTCTGCCATCTTGGCCATTCTGTGCGATGGTGCTGGGAGACCGAGTCTCTGGGATTTGCCGTCTCTCTGTACCTTCTCCTGTCCTTACCGGCATCTTCTCCTTTCTTTGCTGTGGAAGACTAGAGTTCTTCCCTGCTCAGCTGTCTTCTCTCCCTTTTAAGCTCGGACAACTCTGTTGAGGCTGCAACTGCTAGCACCTCAGTTTACCTTTCTAAGCTAATAAAATATAATTCTTCTACCCAACATATTTGTATTGGTTATCACTTCAGTTAAAAAATCATACTTAAGTTATTCTAAGCCAGTTGTAAGGAGGTGCGTTAAAGATGGAATATTTTGAACAGATATAGTTTTGATTTTTATACTTGACACAATTACAAATATATTTTAAAGTCATTTTGTGAAAAATCGTCATAGGGATAATTCATGATTTTATACATTTGTTGGTGTCTTAGTAACAATACCAAAGAGTTTCTTCTCTCTCTGCAGGTTTCACAAGAAGTATCGTGGCTGTATATAGTACCTGCATGCTGGTGGTTCTCCTGCGGGTGCAGTTAAACATAATTGGTGGATATATTTACCTGGATAATGCAGCAGTTGGCAAAAATGGCACTGTAAGTGTCATATACTTATGCACATACTGACATTTCTTTCAACAGGTTTGAAGTTTAACTGAATATTACTTATCCTGATAATAATTTCTGTGGTATAAACATCTTTATAATTCATGATATTGTGAACTTTTGGCATTATGATTATTTTTCATCTCTTGATAACTTTTTTAATATGCTAAAGAATGTTATTTATCTTATCACTCCAGATCCTGAAAACTCTCACCTCAAGTTTTATGGAAAACATTGCTTTTTTATTAATTAAAAAAAGGTAATGTAGCCTCATTTCTGTTTTGACAGACAGTTCTTGCACCCCCTGATGTCCAGCAGCAATATTTGTCAAGCATTCAGCACCTCCTGGGAGATGGTGAGCTCTAGATTTATGACCTTTCTACGAATCTTACTTTGTTGATTTGTATGATGGAGGAATTTTTAAGTGAGCAAGGCTTTTAATTTTGTTTGTCCTTTAATAGGCCTGACAGAATTGATCACTGTCATTAAACAAGCTGTGCAGAAAATTTTAGGAAGGTGAGGTGTTTTTCTTTGGCTTTTCTGACTTCTTGATTGTGAGGAATAAAAAAAATGAGAATTGTTCTAATGAAGTAGGTAACATGATAAATAATGGTTTGTAAAATGCTTTGTAATCTAATACAGACACCAGCCCTGGGTACTGTGTTGTAAAATCCCTTTTCTTCATGAATATCAACCTTCTGATACTGGGGGAAAGTTTCAATATCTCATTGTTTATTGATTGATTTCTGAACTATTCAGAAATGTTTGAGTCATGAGATAAAATCTCTCCTTTAAAATCTGCCCCTGTGGCTTTTCCCTCCCACTTACACTAACCATATCTATAATTGTAGTAGGAATTTTCCTTCAAAGTCTGCAACAAGGTTTTGCTGAGCTCTGTAGTTATGGCCCTTATCTCATGGCTAATTTCTTATTTTATTCTGGTACAGTTACCAGTTTTAGGTTCGACCAGAAGAAACAGAATTTCAGGTAGTAGCCTGCTAAGAAGAGAATGTGTATAAGGATATATGTGTTGCATAGTTAAAATTTATTCCAGTTTTCTTTTCTCTTTTTTCAGTGTTTCTCTTAAACATTCTTTGTCTCTATTGGACTTGGAGCAAAAACTAAAAGAAATAAGAACTCTTGTTGAGCAGCATACATCTTCCTCTTGGATTAATAAGGATGGATCCAAATCTTTTTTATGCCATTATATGATGCCAGATGAAGAAACACCATTAGCAATTCAGGTGCTTAATTTAGAACCATTTCACCAAACCAGTTATTCTATGTTTAATAAACTTGTTACTATCTTAAAATTTAGATTTCTGAGGCTCCTGAAAAGTGATTGAAAACATATATTTCCACAATTTAAATAAACCTTATTAATTTAGGAAAGTTGGGTCATTTATAATTTTAGATACCCAACAAATTTTATTAATAGTCATGTAGCAGATACTGATGTATGCTGGGAATCTGAGGAAAACATATTCATTACTTTTAGGGAATTCAGGAGACAAATTTAAGTTATCCATTGATTAAGAATAATAAAAATGCCAAAGATTACAGGTTATGTAACTTGTTTTTAATTTAGTGGTTTCTCACTTACAAGCTGAATAAAACCCATTTTTTTCCCATTTGGGATAAGAATCACTCTCACTTCACAACAAGAAAAACCTTAGAACACCTCAGCACAGAGTCCCGGAGACTAGAATGTTGTCGTCTCACTACCTGCCAACTTCCCCACCCCCTGAAGATCCCAGAGATGATCTTGGGTGTCAGGAGACCCCACATTCATGAGTACACACAAAAAGATTTTCCTCATATGAGGGAGCCCCATGACTGGTGAGATAAAGGCTAAAAGGGAGGATGGATGGGGTGGAATTAATGGAAGAAACTAGAGAAGACTGACTTACAAAATAGGACCCCAAGAAGAAGCATTAAGAAAAATTTAAAGCTTTCTGGTACTATATAACAATTTCCACATTTTAAAATTCCACATTGGAACTAGAAAGAAAATAAGTCAAAGATACAGGTTAAGAAAGAGTGGTGAACCAGATCTTAACTAAATTGAAATTAAAACCTAAGACTTCACATTCAGTGGCAATACAGAGTCTCAGAGTAGATGGATGAAAAAAATAGATGGATGAAAATTCTGAATAATTAAAGAAAAGAACAAAAGCCCAGACCTTTGCACTCTCATAGCCTCTTCTTTCTTTGTCTGTATGTGCTAGAAATCTACCCAAGGAGGGCCAGATAAACAGACACCTTACAAAGTATACTTCGACTTGTGTTTTAAATACTACTACCTGTGCACATAAGCCTCTGCAGGTTTTTTGAGTTTGGGGGTTTTGGTTGTTCACTGAACATAGACTTTTAGATTTTGTAAACTCTTGTGTTTGTGAGTGTGATTAGTTTCTTTTTGACCTTTTGTGAATATTTGAAACCCTGAACTATGGTATTTTAATTTTACAGGCCTACGGGCTTTCTTCCAGGGACATTACCACTATTAAACTTCTCAATGAAACCAGAGACATGTTGGAAAGGTATGTAGACAGTGTGTACCAGGGAAAATGTGTTTGTATTTTGGATGCACCTAAGACCATGTTTGCACTTTTCCTGAACCACGCATTCAGCATAATATTATGTTAAATTTTGAATCTATTCTGTGCCTTTACATAGAATTTCCTACTTAAACTGGAGGAAAGCGGGGATTTTTTTTTAAAAGATACTCACATTGCCCACCTACTTTTCTGGACTACAAACCCTGATATACTGATTGAGGAGCTGGAAGGTAGTTTATATTTATATTTTGAAAAAAGCATGGCAGGGTAATACCCCATAGAGAGCAGTAAATGTTTAACAACCAGAACTGCAGGGGGAGAAATTAAAACATCAGGTACCAACATTATAGCTGCAACAGATCTTAGGCTAACAACTTGAAGTCACTGAACGCCGGTGGGAAGATAGGAAGCTAGCCCTCCAGTCTACACACATGCCTGCATATACTTGTGTACAAACACACACTCTCACACCTCATACTCCAACTTAAAAACTATTCACCCAGCCTAAACGTTTTTCAGGTAGATTATAATCTTCTGAAAAACATTAAATGTTAAAAATTTCACTTTATCCTAAGTGTTACTGTTTTGAGTCACACAAAGAGAATCACACTGGAAAAACTGGAGAAAGCACCAGACCATGCATTCGAAGACCACGTGCCCTAGGTTCAGTGTTGTTTCTTATTTATTAGCTGTTTGGTGTTGGCTGCATCATTTAAACTCTTTAAGATAATTTTATCATTGTGAAATAACGAGTGTTAGTACATTTTATCTTGAGTGGTGAGAGTGTCACAATCTCTTTTAAGTTAAGGTATTCTATGCTTCCCTGGAGTAATTCAAGTCTATTTCTCTAGTCAGCAGTTTTAGGTTAACTAAGCTGTGAATCCGCTGTCTGGATTCATCAAATTTTAGTCCTTTTTCTTTTTTTTTTTTTTTTTTGGTTTTTCTCCGGTACCGGGAACCGAACTCACGACCTTGCGCTTGCCAGGCAGGCGCTTTGCCCCTGAGCTAAATCCCCAGCCCCTTTAGTCCTTTTTCTACAGTAGCACTTTCTATTTTTCTCCTTACTCACATTTTACCAAGTCACTCCATGAAGCTTTAGAAAAGGTTATCAGGAATCTTTTTCCAGATCCCAAGAATTTGTAATGGTCCTCTTAATTCACCTTTCTCTGATATTTAACACTTGTCAAGCCTTTATGAAATTCTTTTGTCGCATGACTTCCGTGACTGTAATATTCTGCTTTCTCTTCTAAGTCTCAGACCATTTCTTCATAGTTCTTCTGACTCTGTTTCCTTTAAACATTGTGTTTCTCAGGTATTTATTCTTACTTCATCCTCAGCAGTCCCAGCCAATAATACATACTCCCAAAGCTTTAACTGTTAACTATGTGCTGAGATTCCCCCATTTATAGCCCTAGTGCTCTATTAGAAGTAAGGTGGTATCCCTGTGTTTATGAGCAAAGCTGGTCAACAGCCAGCTTTGCACAAAGAATGTTAGTGATAAAACGGCCTTCTTGGAAATTATATTTTGTTTGTTTTTTGTTTTTTTTCTTCCGGTACCAGGAATCAAACTCATGACCTTATGCTTGCCAGGCAGGTGCTTTGCCACTGAGCTAAATCTCCAGCCCCTGGAACTTATATTTTAGTGGGAGAAAAAAACAAACAAACAGTAAACTAGTAAGGTGAATAAAATGTCGAATGCTGGTAACTTCATTGATGAGCATGAGCAAGTTAAGAGGGTAGAGAGACATACGTGATGGTGCACAACCATAATCCTAACACTTGGAAAACTGAGGCAAAAAGAGCGCCACGAGGTTGAGGCCAGCCTGGCCTACACAATGACCTCAAGGCCAGCCTGAACTATGTGGCAAGACCCTGTCTTTATTTTTTTTTATTTTATTTTAAAGAGAAAAAATAAAAATAACAGTAAAACAGAGTTTCAGAACAGGCTAGTAGGAGAGTAACAATAATTAATACATTGCATATTGTTATCTTCATAGTAGTTGTTCAGAGTACAAGATAATACACCTGAAATATTGTCCAAACAATGTTAGCACAGACGTTTCTTTTTAGTGAACTAAGAGAAATTAGCTGTATAACTATCTTAGCTATCTTATGTGTGTGTATATATATTTATTTTTCCTGTTCCCTTCCTTTCTTTCTCCTTTCTGCCATCACAGTTTTTCTTTTCTTTTGAACAGTTTCTTCCTTATTCACAATATCTATTGTACTTTTTGGATCTTATTTACTCATTCAGTTTCTTGCACTAGGGAGACAATATGATGTTTACACATGCAAGTCTGATTTATATCACTTATGAGTATGGTCTCTAGTTGCATCCATTTCCCTATAAAAGTCTCCAATTTATCCTTCATGGCTGAGTAGTATTCCATTATATTAAAAAAAAAAAAACCACATCTTTTTTATCCATTCCTCAGTTGTTGGCCATTTGGGTTGTTTCCAGGATTTAGCTATTACAAATTGTGCATTTATAAACATGAGTGCATATATATTGCTATGGTATGATGTTTTTAATTCTGCTGGGAAGATATCCAGAAGGGGAATAGCTGGGTGGAATGGGACCCCTTACTCTAGTTTTTTGAGGAATCTTCAGGCTGATTTCCACAAGATTATACCAGTCTATGCTCCCACCAAAAGTAGAGCAGTCAAAAATCAGTAGCATTCCTGTACACAAGCAACAAACTCACAGAGAGAGAAATTAGGGAAACCACACCCTTTATAATACCATCCAAAAAAATGAAATACTTAGGAATGAATCTAACAAAAGAAGTAAAAGATCTATACATTGAAAACTGCAGTACTCTGAAAAAAAGAGATTGAATGGATATCAGAAAAGTGGAGAAATGCCCTTGCTCATGGATAGGAAGAACCAACATAGTGAAAATGGCCCTGTTCCCAAAGCTGTTATACACATTTAATGCAATCCCAGTCAAAATACCCATTAGCATACCTCACAGAACTAGAGAAAACATTCCTAAAATTCATCTGGAACCAGAAGAGAGCTAGAATAACAAAAGAAATTCTGGACAACAAAGGCAAGTCAGAGCATCACAATCCCTAACCTGAAATTATACTACACTGCTACTGTGATAAAATCAACATTGTATTGGGAAAAAAACAAACGTAAGGATCAGTGGGACACAGTAGAAGTTGCAGATGCAAGTCCGAACACACTCAGCTACCTTATCTTTGACAAAGGAGCCACACATGTTCACTGGAAGAAAGATAGCCTCTGCAATAAATGGTGCTAAAAAAAACTGGCTTTCTGCATGCTGAAGACTACCTAGACCCATGTGTATCAACAGGCACTAAAAACTAAAGTCAAAATGGATCAAAGTTTTAAACATTAAAACAGAAACACTAAATCTACCAGAAGAGAAAATAGGTAAAAATCTTGAAAGCATAGATGTAGGCAGAGACTTCATGAACAAAATCCAGACTGCACAGGAAATACTGCGAAGAATCAAAAAGTGGGATCTCACCTAATTAAAAAGTGTTTGCACAGTAAAAGAAATCACCAACAGAGTGAAAAGACAACCCACAGAGTGGGAAAAAATTATAGCTAGTTGTCCCTCAGACAAAGGACTTTTATCTAGAACATACAAAGAATTGAAAAAAATCAGGCCCCCTAGATTAAAAAACAATCCAGAAATGGGCATCTGAGGTGAAATACACTTCTCAGATGAAGAAATACACCAGCAAATAAATACATGAAAAAATGTTCAACATCATTGGTCATTCAAGAGATGCAAATTAAAATAACACTGAGATTCCATCTCACTCCAGAAAGAGTGGCTGTCATCAAGAAATCAATAACAAATGCTGGCAAGGCTATGGGGAAAAGGGAACCCTGTCTAAAAAAAAAACAAAACTGGAGAGTGACCAGGGATACTGTTTTTAATAGGTTGGTTGGGGAAGGCTTCTGTGAGGAGATCTCCTTTAGTGGAAACATGACTGTACCGTGCATGTGAGCCTTCCGTTCAGAGAGAATGCAGTCCCAGGCAGAAGGGGAGGCACAGAGATCCTAATGTTTGGCTTGCTCAAGGAGCAGCATAGGAGAGCCATGAACTAGAGGATGGACAGGGAAATGAGGTTAGAGATTGTGACCATAAATATTGGTGTTTCTCAAAGGTAACCACATAATTACTGAATTTGTTTGCTTTTCCATTGAGAATCTCAAAATTAATATACACTTATTTTATATAGTCCAGATTTTAGTACAGTTTTGAACACCTGTTTGAACCGGGGTTTTAGTAGTCTTCTGGACAACATGGCTACATTTTTTCGACCTACTGAACAGGACCTGCAACCCAGTAACTCCATGGCGAGGTAAGGTGAGGTGTTAACATGGTAAGGTACCAATAAATGCTCTTTCAGACTGCTATTTTTGATGTGTTTTAGTTTCAGATAAAAAGAAATCCTACGCAATAAATTTGAGTTCCTTATTTTCTAACAAAATAAACACTTTTAAACCGGGCATGGTGACACATAATGCCTGTAATCCCAGCATTTGTAATGCTGAGGCAGGAGGATCCTTGTGAGTTCAAGACCACCCTGGGCTACAAAGTGAGCGCAAGGCCAGCCTGAACTGCATGGTGAGACCCTGTCGCAAAAAGACCAAAAAACAAACAAAACAAAACGAAACATTTTCAAGCCAATGACTTCTTTATAGGTACAAGTTCCTTCTGGATGCAGTATTAAAATTTGCATTTTTTTCCCAAAACCCTTTGCCTTTATATTAGATTACTTAAAAAGCTACTTTTCTGTATGCTAAATTCTAATTATTTTTTTAACTCTTTAGAATATAAAACTGTTAATGTACTTAAATTTTAATGTATTCTTTAAAAATATTCCAGTACTACAAGCCCTTATTGGCTTACGTTACTTAGTAACATGCTTTGTTAAATGACATACTTTGGTCGTTATAATAACCAGGCATCTTTGTATAGATTCTTATTTGGCAAATCATCTCCTTACAGTTATAATATATATAATTATCTTTTTAGAATTATCTCTGAAATTATTTAGACATATTCCTTTTCTGCCCTTATTGTACTTAGTATTATTATTAGTGATGTTAATCATAACTATTACCATGTCAGAAGATATCTTATGATTTAGTATAGAGTTGTCACTACAGCCTGAGCACCATTGGTCTCATATTAGAATCCACACTATTTAAGGACCTCTGTTTTGTAGACTTTTGTATCACATGTCAGTGTTGACTGACAGGAAACTCTCATATTAACATTTGAGGAAACAAAGCCAGGCATGGTGGTGCACATCTGTAGTCCTAGCACTCAAGGCTGAGGCAAGAAGATCTTGAACTTGAGGGCCAGCCTACGCTTCAATTGAAACCTTATTCGCCACCCCCCCAAAAATTGCGGAAAGCGTAATTGATATCCAGTGTGACATCTGTGTAAATGCCAAATATAAATGGCAAACATTATTTGCATAGCTCTGGGACCTGTCTACTGTACAGAAAAATAATTTGCTATTAACATTGAGCATTTGAAATACTTACAGCCATACAGTTTATTTTCTGAAGCAATTTGAATATGACCATAAGATCTTTGTTAACAGTTCTTTTAAGTTACATAAAAGTAAACTTCAGCTCAAGAGTAAGCCTACCTTCCATTTAAGATCAAGATACTCCAGTTAATAAAATATCACTATAATCTTTACCTGGCTAAGTGTTAGTTAGTTCCTAAATGGTGAGAAAGAATTGGAGTAGTTGTTTAACATGAACAAATTCTTATCTTATTCACTGCGGAAATAAAAAATATCCTTCACACATATTAACCCTGGATAGTCTGCCTTTTCTGAACTCCTGTAGTAGTTATTCTCCACATTTTCATGTACAAGCTGATGTGCTACTTTGATTTGACGTTTTATTCCTCAGTTACATTTTGAGCCTTCATCCAGAGTCATTGTACCTACTCTTATCATTAATACCTACCATGTGGAAGTTCTAGCCAGAAAAAGAAGGATGCTTTTCAGCTGGGTTTGGTGGCACGCGCCTTTAATCCCAACACTCAGAAGGCTGGAGCAGGGAAATTGCCCTAAACTTAAGACAGCCTGAACTGCACAGCAAGACCTCATCTCCAAAAAAAAAAAAAAAAATAGTAAAAGTAAAAAATAAGAAAAGGAGTAAGATTTTCAGTTGTTTCTGATAAATATCATTATTATTTATGTACATTATTAATCCAGACCTCTGAAGAGAATTAATTGAAAATGATACAAAGATGTATATTTTATATATATGCTATCTATATTATATAAGCATGTATGCATATTAATATATGTATAATGAATATTTTAAAATCCAGAGCTGTCTTATCAAAGTAAAAACCTAATAGAAAATATGAACTTGGACCTAAAAGGAAAACTGTATAGACTAAATATGAATATAAATGTATAAGTCTGAAAGAAGTGGGATGTAGCTTCGTGGTAACATGCTTGCCTGGTGCAAGGCTCTAGGTTTGATCGCCTGCAGGGAGAGGGAGAGAGAGGGAGAGGGGGCAAGAGAGAGAATATGAATTCGGATTCTAAATGAGTTCAGAAATAGAAGCCATTTTTTTGTCTGCTAGTATAATAATGGGTATCTCACAGAATTTTTGAAGTATCATTAGGAAATAAATACTAATATTTTTTCTCATTTTTCAACTGTGAGACAATAGCACAGAAAAATAACTTCAATTTAAAAGCTAAGGAGTATTAAAGCCGGGTGTTCTATAACTCCTGTCTGATATCAGAGCCCAGAATTTTTCGTTATTCTGCAGTACTGTGACATTAATGAATTAAGAGGACAAAAATCTCTTCAGTGTTATTGAAAGCCATTCAACAAACTATTTCTTACTGATAAAACCACTTCCAATAAATAAGCATTTTATGTAATAAAATAATATTTGCAATCAAAAGTAAACATACTTTAAAATGCCAAAGTGATTCCATTAAATTCAGAAAACATAAAGATGTTCGGTGTTGATAATTTATTCAACATCATTTCATTGTAAATGATGCAGGAAAGCGAGGAAAAGACCAATTCTGGAGACTAAATCCAAGAAATCAAAAACAGACAACTTTTGTAAGTTTCCTTACAGTTCTAATAAACTGTGAATTGACCTTTGATTTTCAAAGTTAAATTCTTATTTTTTAAAAGTGATATTAGTTTTTGAAAGGGAGAGAATAAAACTATTGTCATGTGAAGGTGATACAATTTTATACTTAGAAACTCAAAAGAATCAACTAAAAAAAGTAAAATTAGCCTCCTAAAATGAATCTGTAACTATACTCAAAGTACTGTTAATACCCCACTGGGGACTAGAGGATAGTTGACTTGCAAATCTTAAAATCTGGCAAAGGAAAGTGAAGTTTTCTGGACAAATAACAAGTTGAGACTATGCAAGAAATTATTTAAAAAGAAAAGCAATGAATGTGCATTTCCTGTAAAATATTTAAGGTGCTAATTATCAAAACAGTGTGTTACTTACAAAATGCAAACTAGTGGAATCCCATTAAAGTCCAGAAACAGACCCTGGATTCAATTCCAGCACACAGGGGAAGAGGGAAGAGGAAGGATGGATATTTAGGATTATGGGGCAATGAGATACCAGCAGGAGAAGGAAGTACCAAGAATAATGCCCACCTTTCCTATTTATATTTGCAGATAAGTAGTGCTCTAGTTCACTAGAATACAGTATAAAAACCATTCAACATTGATAGTAATTAAGAGGAATAGAGACTTCACCTGTACCATATCATCTCACACATCAGACATGCAAAGATTAAAGAAAAAGATAGTGCACGGTGTGGAAAGAAGTCACGATGGAGCAACAGCGTTCCCACGCTCTGGAAACGTGCATGCCCTTTAACCAGTAATTCCATGTTCTTACAGAGTTACTTATATTGAAACACTCACGCACACACAACACACACACAAACTTAATGAGAAACTTGAATGCAGAAATGTAGTGCTCAACTCTAGGGAGCTGATAAAAATTGTCTTACCTAGAGGACAGATCACCATATAATCAGTAAAAACCAGTCAACTGGGGATGAATGGAGACTGAGGCAAAAGAATCACTAACTAGAATGTAGCCTGAACAACTTAGCAACTTAGGGAAATCTTGTGTAAGAAAAAAGACAGGGCCGGTGATATAGCTCAGTGGCACAAGTACCTGCCTGGCAAATGTGAAGTCCTGAGTTCAATTTCCAGTACCAAAAAAAAATTTTTTTTTTATTTATTTATTTATTTTATTTTTTTTGGTTTTTCTCCGGTACCGGGAACCGAACTCACGACCTTGCGCTTGCCAGGCAGGTGCTTTTGCCGCTGAGCTAAATCCCCAGCCCCCCAAAAAAAAAATTTAAAAAGGCAAAATCTTTAATACTTTTAGGAAAATGGGAAAATGCTCATAACAAAGAAGAAAAAAAAAATAGTATTCTTGGGGAGAGTTACAGTTTTCTGTTAAAAATAAGTACATAAAAGCATACATTTATAAGAATTACCAGAATAAATTATCCATTAAGGCAATTGTAGTTGTTTTTTCTAGGTGATATAATTATGTCTAGGTTTTTAAAATAAATTTCTATATATATTCTTTAATGACTACATATTTTCTAATTAAAATGTGAAATGCTTGTGAGATAATTTCAAAAAATAATTCTTGTGATGATTTTTCAGTTATTCCAGTGTCAGCCTGCCTTTAGCTAAGATAATTCCAATAGTAAATGGACAGATCCATTCTGTGTGCAGTGAGACACCTAGTCATTTTGTTCAGGTAAGAAGAAAGTTTGGGGGTATCAGTGAAAACAAAGTGTATCTGTAGTGTTGTCATGTTTTCTAACATAAAATTGCATTCTCTCTTGTCATATTTATTGAAAAAAACCCCAAACCGAGAGCCAAATGTGGAGCGTTGGTGGGTGCTCCATGAGAGGAGTAATGTGCCATTCATTTATAAGGTTGGAGTGCTTTTACCTGCCGGCGTTGGACTGCAGTGAGCCCACATATGTCCTGGGGGCAGAGATAGCATTCACTTGTGCACCAAGTGCACCAAGCTCGCTAGTTGAGGCAAATCAGTGACTGAATTCGTCAGCGTTTGAAGAGAACTAAAAAATTTTGTGGAGAAGTAAAGCATTTTAATTAATGAACCATTACTGTTAATAGTACATCATTCTCTCATTAAAATCTGCATAAACAATGAGTTACTTAAATTTTTCACTAAATACCTACCACTCCCACGTTTTCTTAGACATGCAGAGTAAAATTGGTGTTACTAAAATAATTTCGAATCTACATAATTTTTTCAGAGTCATTTATAAACTCAGGCACTGTATTATAAATAAAAATGTACGCAGCGTCTCAGTTGCCAGCTGCTGCAATAATGTGCAGAAAGGACGGACTTTAACGTCTAAGTGTAAAGATGACCGCTGTTGGCGCCATTTCCCTCAGTCAGCCGGTATGTCTTGTCTGCAAGCTTTGCGCTCGGGAAGGTGGGAACACCAAGGTTACCGCCTCTGTTCGCACTTTCCCTGCAGTCAGTAGCCTGTCCTTCCCACACGCATTCTCCTCCACTATTCAGTCTTCAGCGCTGCAGCCTTGCCTATAAGAGACTTGCTCACATCGCTGAGGAGTCAGTACGGCTGGGCACATGTCACTAACCTTTGAGCTTCTCCTCAGGCGGAGGAAAGCATGTGACTTGTGACATTTTTAGCTTTACCTTTCTGTTCAGCTGCAGAACTCCCTGGTGTAACAAGCAGGCTCTTCATTTTGACAGAAAGGTGGGAAATAAAATAGTGTCATCAGGCTTAAATATTAAATAATGTTATTACTCCATTGTAATTAAAATATATAATTGATAATAAAAAGACTCTCAATCTAGTAAAAACACTATTGCTATTAAAGTTTGATAAAGGTTTTTAATGTGAATTGACACTGATTAAATTTATGCCTTAGACCCTTGATTGGCAAGGCTCCCACTAGTTTTTTAAACTATGATTTCTGAGTTAAAATCCCAGATGGTCAGGGCTGGGGATTTAGCTCAGCGGCAAAAGCACCTTCCTGGCAAGCTCAAGGTCGTGAGTTCGATTCCTGGTACCAGAAGAAAAACAAAAACAAAAAAAAATCCCAGATGGTCTTCTTAACCTAACAAATTGTCAGGTGCTCTGTTATTTCCATTATCTTTTATAGAGCCTTGATTAAAATGTTAACTTACATTGAAATTAATACTTCTGCATTACTGCTGCTCCTTCAGTCGCAGAAGTACATAGATCATCTTGTAGGGGTGCTGTGGAGCAGGCTTGGCAAACTAATGGCCCGGAGACAGACAGAGCTCTTACCTGAAAGGCTGGGATCACAGTGTTTTTAAATTTGGGGTTATTTTGGATTTGGGAATATTTGCATATACAAAATAAGATATCCTAGGGATGGGGCCCAAGTGTAAGCATGAAATTCATGTATGTTTCATCTGTACCCTACACACACAGCCTGAAGGTCATTTTATATATTTTTACCACATCTGCATTTTGACTTTGACCTGTTTGCATGAGGTCAGGTGTGGAATTTTCCATTTATGGCATCTCACTGATGATCAAGATGTTTCAGAGTTAGAGCATTTCAGATTTGGGGTTTGGGATTGGGGGTGCATGGCCTGTGGTAAATATTTGAGGCTTTGCGCATACTGTACGTTCTGTGTGGAAACTGTTCAGCTCTGTTATGTAACAGGAAAATAGTCATCAAAAGTACATGAACATGAGTGTGGCTGTTTTGGTAAAACTTCATATAGAGAAATAGGCAGCAGAGGATTATATTTAGCCTGCCAATCCTACTTGGCTGGTATTGGTGGTAGAAGATATCAGGATGATAGTATAGCCAGGAAGGTAGGAAATGGGAAAATCAGAAAACTGTTGAAAAAGCTAATTTTGTATTATTTTCAAATTGTTTTCCAAAACATAAGGAGACTAATTGTTTCACATTTCTTGCAAATAGCACAAGCAAAGAGCATTGGTAATCTGAACTAACTTGGTGATACATAATTTTTATTTCAAAACTGAAAGCATGTTCTGAAGGCTGCAATAAGATACAGTAAACAAGTTTAAGCCTTTGCTGTAGAGCTAGGCACAGCCAACGACATGGCCCACCCCCTGTTTTTGTAAGTTTCGTTGGACAACAGCTGTGCCTTTTGATTTATGTGTTAATTTTGGCTGCTTTTGTATTATGGTAATGTTTCTCAAATTTATTATTATACTTCTGATTGTGAAAACAATAACAATCTTCCAGATTTAAGTTATTTTAATAAATAAATAACTATAGAAACGTCTGAAACTTAGAGCTTTTCCATAACTCAGAAACCAAAACTCATCTACACCAAACGGACCCTAAACCATACAAAAATAAAAAATAATTTAAACACAAAAGTTCAAAACATTACTATACCTGACTATAATATGGCTGGTTGTTATCAATTCATTGTTTCAGGGTGCATGTGGGTTTCTTTGCTATCATCCATGCTTTTGGGCGTTCAGCCTGCTTCTACACCTGACTGGACAGGCACTTGTTAGCTACCATTAACTGTTCTGAAACTTGCATTTGTGTCATGTGAGATAATATGATTTGCTCTTCATTCAAAAGATTTTCTACCCTTATTTTTTCCTCCTTGCCTTTGTTGTCTTCTTATTATCTCAAAAGACACACAGTTAATATAATGGAGCCAACAAGAACATAAACATAAATACAAACAAATGCTCTAAATCAGGGTCAATACTAGATCATGCATGTATCTCCAGGTGATCCAGTGTGTGTCTGAGTTTTCTTTTAGATATTCACAGAAGTCAAAACACAGAATTCTCTCTCAAATTCTTGGGTCCCTGAAGGCATGTCATTAGTAAACATTGGTCTGAAACTGTTTTATTGTACAAGCAGAATGAGTAATTGAAATTAAATACATAACATTCTCTCATAAGAGAATTTAACTGTGAGCTGACTGAAGATCAAGTTTTACCTAAGTCTCACGTGAGTTTTCTGATACTCCAAACAGAACTCAGAGGCCAGGTTCACTTCCTGTCTCCGATGCTCATGGAGACCCTAACGTTCTCTGTCATGGACCCTTCACCACTTGGTGAATCCTGTGGAACTGTTTTCAGAGTCATACCTACAAATGCCAGCAAAAAGTACACTTTTTAAAAAATTTTCCTCTTTGTACATTTTTAAGGAAATCAATATGCAGTTTTCGAAACACCTTTTAAGATCAAATTTATGATGTAGTAGTGTTTTCCTTATTTGTGTGTTAAATTGCAAGGTGTAATGGGGGTTATAAGAACTACTACCGTGTGATAAAGAAATATCTGTGATTACTTTTGAAGACAAATTCATATATTTTGCTTAATACTGTTGCAGTTTGTTGTGTTATATTTGAAGAAAATGCTAGATTTCAGTTAGGAGTTAATGAAAATAAAATATCTTTTTTCTTTGCATTCACAAATTACATGGGGGGTGCTTAAGAACCTTCATTCCAAAGTTTTGTACATGGATGTATATATAATGTGTACATACTACATTTATACATATCATATGTTAGAGCTTCTAGAAAGACATGTACCTCAACCAAGTCAGATTCCAGCAGAAGTAACTTTAGTCGTGTAACTTTAGTGTGGAGATCGTTTACTGAAAGGAAACTTGTCTAATACTTGACACACAGAAATCTGTGTGAAGACTCTTTGAGGGTTTTCCTGAGTCAGACTTGGATACCTGCACTACTGTCTTTTGCCCGAGAACCTAAACAAGAGACAAGTGTGGTGGCACACACCTTCAATCCCAGAGCTCTTGAGAGGGTGAGGCAGGTCCCAAGTTCTAGTCCAGCACAGGCATCTTCGCAACAACCTGTCTCAAAATAAAAATTAACAATCAAAAAGGGCCGGGGAGGTAGGTCAGTGTAAAGAGCCTGGGTTTAACCCCCAGTACTACAAAAACAAAAAAATTATTCCTTTCCTTAAATGGTTTTTTCTTGGCCTTGTGTACCATAAAACTCAGTGCCAGATTCATTGCTTGATTATAGAAATGACTTCAAAATGAGTTACTCATACGTTTTGCAGACATTAACCTTATACTGTCATCTTTGCTAGGATCTCTTGATGATGGAGCAAGTGAAAGACTTTGCTGCTAATGTGTACGAAGCCTTTAGTACCCCTCAGCAACTGGAGAAATGATTTTTTTCCTTCATGAAAACCTACAGTGGGATTCATTTACTTTTAAAAATACATGGAATAAGTCTACTACACCTACAATGACAATTTGTTACCAAAATACCTAATAAAAATATATTCTTAATCCAAGTCTTTATTTCATAATGAAATAGATTTATTGGGCATCTTAACATAGTTTTTTAAATTCATCAACAGAACACTTTTGCGGGCATATCTAAGTATACACGCAGTGCAAATACCAGAATTGTTTATAGTTTGTTACTTCGTGGACATTTGATCCAAACCAACAAAGTACTGTAGATACCTTTATATGTCTACACACAGGTATATGAAATGCAGTGGACTTTGACAGTAATAGGAAAAATCTGTTTGGGACATAGGTCTACAGTGTGAAGTTTGAAAATATGTTATTTAATCATGAAGTTCCCGGACTGTAGTAATCAGGAGCAAATTGGACTTTTCTCGAGTTACCTACCCTTCAGAGGAATAAATTATTTGTCTCAACTATACCTTGATGGAGGACTTTTCTTCTTCTGGAAATTAGTGAACTTTAACAAATATGATCAGCTGTGTTTTTCCTTGCCTTTTTTTTTTTTTTTTTTTTTTTTTTTTT